>NC_080422.1:42218570-42523431 GCF_029873635.1 Malania oleifera | reverse complement strand
TATACTTTTCAGCTAGGTTATTTTTCTCCTCAGACATTGTTTTATTATCTATTCTACCCTTTGTATTTCTCCTCAGTTAGCAACGATGGCCTTGGCCCAAGAAGCGAAGGTTGCCGAGATGTACCGGCAGACCTTGGATGCCAGGGAAAAGTACGTTGTTGCTCAGAACGAACTTCGTGATGCCGAGGTCCATGAGCGCGCCCTATAGGCTGAGATTGAGCGTATTCATAGGGAGGAGGTACTTGCCAAAGAGGCTGCCACTGCTGTTAACACCTCTCGATCCGCAGTAAGGAAGTATAAGGACTCCACACAGTTCGTTATGGACACCTCCAAAGCTTACAGGGTGGGTTTCAGGAGGTGCCAGGAATAGGTCAAAACCAAGCACCCTGACCTCCCCCTGGACAGTGTGAGCTCACACGGATATGGCAACGAGAGTCCCGAATTCGGGGAAGATCTGGACGAGGAAGAAGACGGGGAGGAAGAAGAAGTTGGAAATGGGAGTAAGGCAAGCTAGTCTGCTGGAACTTCACTTGCAATATATATATTCTTAAACTCTATTGACGTAGTACAATCGTTGTAATTGGAACTTTTATTACTGCATTGTAAGAAACACTCAAGAATAATATTTTTTTAACATATCCGAGTTCCATGTATTATTGATCTTTTTCCCCTCTACGTCCTCCAACTTGTATGTCTCCGGATTTATCTCGGTTGTGACTCTGTATGGACCCTTCCAGTTTGGTTTCAGCTTGTGCAACCCCGACTCTATTGGGCTTTTTCGCGTTTTCCTTAAAACCAAGTCTCCGGGCTAGAAATTCCGCACTTTGACTCGATTGTTGTAGTATTTTTGCTACCCTCTGCTGGTATGCTGCAACTTTTAGGGTAGCCTGATCCTGTCTCTCCTCCAGTAGGTCAATTTTTGATCTGAGCTCTTCATTGTTGGCCTGCTCGTTAAATTATTGCCTTCGCCATGAGGGGATCCCTACTTCTGCTAGGATGACCGCTTCTGCGCCAAAGACGAGCATGAACGAGCTTTCCCCTATTGCCGCTCTCTTGGTGGTGTGGTATACCTATATAACCGAGGGGAGTTCCTCTGTCCACCTGCCTTACATAGATTCGAGTCGCGTCCTCAGGCTGTGCAGTATTGTCCGGTTCATGTTCTCTACCTGTCCATTGCTCTGGGGGTGTGCCACTGAAGCGAAAACAAGCTTAATAGATAGGTCCGAACATAACTTTTTAAAGCTCTCGTTGTCGAACTACCTCCCGTGGTTGGTAACTATTACCCATGGGATCCTGAACCAACAAACCACTGACGTCCATACGAAGCGCATAATGTTCCGCTCTATTATGGTGGCTAGAGGTTTGACTTCTACCCACTTAGTAAAATAGTCGATCGCTACTACCAAGAACTTTCTTTGACTAGTTGCCTGCGGTAGAGGTCCTAGGATGTCCATTCCCCACTAGGCGAAGGGGTAGGGACTGGTAAGAGGGGAGAGAAGATTAGATGGTACATGTGGTACTGCTGCGCATCTCTGGTACCTGTCGCATCTTTTGACGAGTTCTAGAGCGTCTTTCTTCATCGTGGGCCAATAAAATCCATGTCGCATGGCTTTGTGGGCTAAGGCCCTATTGGCGAGGCGGTTTCTGCACACTCCTTCGTGGATTTCCCTTAGTACGTATTTCCCTTCCTCGTTGTTTAGACAACGAAGGTATGGCAGTGTTAGGGATCATTTGTATAGCTCCCAGCCTATCAGCGTATATCTTGCTGCCTTCCTTCTCACTTTTAGAGACTCCTTGTTGTCCTCCGGTAGGGATCCGTCCCGGAGGTACGGGAACAGAGGCGCCCTCCAATCCTTCTCGCTGATTTCAGATTCCACCGAGTTAATGTTGTCCTCCTCATATGAGGGCTTCCCTATTTGTTGTAGATAAATAGCGTCCTTCTATTCCGAGCCGGTTGCTGAGGCCAATTTCGCGAGTGCATCGACCTTTTTGTTCTCGGCCCTTGGTACGTGTTCTATATCGAAATGAATGAACCCTTTCGCATATTCTTGGGCCTTAGCGAGATACTTCTTCATTTTTTGATCTCTAGCCTCAAATTCTCCTTTCAGCTGCTCTACAACCAGCTGGGAATTACTTGATACCTTGATCCGTGCCACCCCTAGTGCTTCTGCCAAGCGCAGGCCTGGTAACAAAGCTTCATACTCCGCATCATTGTTGGTTGCCGAGAACTCTAGTTTTAGTGCAAAAGGAGTTCACTGTCGTCCGAGGCTGAAAGGATGAATCCAGCTCCCCCTCCAGCAGCGTTAGACGACCCATCAACGTGTAGCGCCCATACATCTGACTTAGCAGTTGACTCGAGAAGCCTTTCGGCTATGAAATCAGCGAGCACCTAGGCCTTGACAGCAAGCCTTGGTTGGTATTGTATGTCGAACTCACTTAATTCGATTGACCACTTCGTCATCCTTCCCAAACTCTCCAACCGCTGTAGAATTTGTCTCATTGGTAGGTTTGTTAACACACTTACCTTGTGAGCCTGAAAGTAGAGCCTCAATTTTCATGCAGCACAGATGATGGAGAAGGTCGCTTTTTCCTCCGTACAATAGTTCTTTTCGGCTCCACTCAGCACCTTACTAGTGTAATATATGGGCTGATGCCTCCTGCTTTCTTCCCGGACCAAGACCGAGCTAACGACATTTTCCGTGGATGCTATATATAGGTAGAGGTCTTCACCTATCTTTGCCTTCATTAAAAGGGGTGGGGAACCGAGGTATTACTTGAGCTGTTCGAAGGCTTTGGCCTGTTCGTCCCCACATTCGAATCCTCCCTTCTTTCTTAGTGTTTTGAAGAAAGGTAAGTCTTTGTCTCCTGAGCAGGAGACAAACCTGCTGAGGGAGGCTATCCTCCCTGTCAAGACTTGGATCTCCTTCTTCGTCCGCGGAGCCTCCATTTCTAGCAGCGCTCTTATTTTGTCTGGGTTTGCTTCTATGCCTCTATGGGAGACCATAAAGCCAAGGAACTTTCCTGCAGAAACACCGAACACACACTTCGATGGGTTCAGTTTCATTTGGTACCGGCGAAGGAGTTCGAACGTTTCCCTCATGTCTTTAGAGTGTTTCCCTGCTTCCAAGCTTTTTACCAGCATATCATCCACGTATGCCCCCATTGTTTTTCCAAGTTGATCTTCAAAGATCCTATTCACCAATCTCTGATATGTAGTTCATGCGTTTTTTAGCCCGAAGGGCATTACCCGATAACAATACAGGCCCCTTTCAGTGATGAAAGATGTTTTTTCTTCGTCTACTCGACTCATATGGATTTGATTATATCCCGAGTAGGCATCCATGAAGTTGAGGAGCTCGTGCCTAGAGGTCGAGTCCACTAGCTGGTCGATTCGGGGGAGAGGAAAGCTGTTCTTTGGGCACACCTTATTCTGGTCAATGAAGTCTATGCAAGTGCGCCATTTTCCATTCAGCTTCCTTACTAGAACCACGTTGCTCAGCCACTCCGGTTAGTTTACCTCCCTAACGAAGTTGGCTTGCACCAGCTTCGTCACTTCCTCTTTGATTATCTTGATCCGCTCCATCGCGAAACTCCTTTTTTTTTTTTTTTCACAGGTCAGTGGTTGGGGTCGACCTGCAGCCTATGCTCCATGACTGCAGGGTCAATGTCTGGCATGTTTGTGGCCAACTAAGTGAATACATCAGCAAATTCGTCCAATAGTTCGCTCAGCTCTGCTTTCAAGGTGTCAAGCAGGTGATTTCCGATCTATACACTTCTTTCCTGGTGGCCCTTCAAGGGTATGTGCATGATGTCTTCATCCACTGTACTGATCTGGGGATACTCTCCCCTTACTTCTAAGTTTTCCATCGTTAGGGTTTCTCTTGCCTCCATATTTCCTTTCAGGGCCATTACATAGCAGCTCCGAGCAGCTGTTTGATCTCCCTTGGCAAACCCTATCCCGTGCGGTGTAGGGAATTTGATTTTGAGGTGGTATGTTGACATTACAGCCCGAACTGCATTAAGGAAAGGGCGGCCCAATATGATATTGTACACCGAAGGTCGGTCGACCACAAGAAACTCTGTCAGCGTAGTAACTTGCTGCGGGGTCGTCCCTATTGTCACCGGTAGCGTGATTGTACCTAAGGGGTGAACAATGTCTCCACCGAATCCGACTAGGGGAATCGATACCGGCTTGAGTCGTTCCTTGCCGATTTTTATTCCGACCAAGACCGACCAGAACATGACGTTTGCTGAGCTCCCATTGTCTATCAATATGTGTCTGACTTTGTAATTTGCCACCAGTAGGGAGAGCACCAGTGCGTCATCATGTGGCTGTTGTACCCCTTCTTCGTCTCCGCTGTCAAAGGTTATGTCGTCATCTTTTTTGTTTCGCTTGCTACTTGTTTCTCCCTTCTCCATCGAGAGCACCTGTTTAGCATATCTTTTGCGGGCACCTCCAGTATCTCCTTCGCTAGTGGATCCTCCGAAGATCATCGCAATTTCCCCTACGACCTGCTCTTCCTTCTCTTTTACATTGGACCTCCTCTGCTCGAGAGGTTCCCTTTGTGGATCTTCTTTCTTTATAAACTTTGACAGGTATCCCTTTCGTATCAGGGCTTCGATTTCTTTCTTCAACTGGATGCATTCCTCTGTGTCATGGCCATGATCCCTATGGAATGCGCAGAACTTGGACGTGTTTCGTTTGTGAAGAGGTGTTCGCATGGGATCGGGCCATGAAACATAGTCCTTCTTTCTTATCTGCATCAGTAACTCAGATCGCGATACGTTCAGGGGTGTGTAGGTGGAGAACCTACTGGGTTGCCTTCTTATTTTTGGGCTTGCGTGTAGTGCACTATTCTCTTGTCTTTTCGCAAATCTATAAGATTCTCCCGTCTCCCTGCCACTACTTTTCCTTTTCCGTTCTATGCGACTTCCTCTTGTGTCCATCATCTCCTCCAGGTTGATGTATTTCTGTCCCCAAGCTATTAGCTCCCCCATATCTACCGGTGGCTTTTTCCCTAGAAAGTATAAGAAACTTTCGGGCTGAAGAGCCGTTGTCAAGGCTGCTAAAGCCACCCCCATGTCTAGGTTGCGGATTTCTAGGGTTGCCGTGTTGAAGCTGTGCATGATTTTCTTTAGAGTTTCCTGCTCTCCTTGCGCCATACTCATGAGATGGCTCGTTGTTTTAGCAATTCTCCGGCTACTAAGGAAGTGGCCGGTGAATAGTTGTTCCATTTCTGAGAAGGAACCGATCGATCTTGGTCGCAGAGTTCGGTACCAGTCTCTTGCAGTACCCTTAAGGGTTGTTGCACAAGCCCAACACATAATGGCGTCTGGAGCACCCTGCAGCTGTATCAACATCTTGAAAGTGTCCACATGATCAATTGGGTTAGACAGACCTTCGTACCTTTAGAAGGTGGGCATCTTAACTCTGCTTGGCAATGGAACCTCCATAATCTCTTTGTTGAATGGTGGCTCTGAGGTCTTTAGGGATGCTTCCCCGTAGAAGGGTTTGGTTCTAGCCTCTTTCATCATCTTTTCTATGTGATCTATTTTCTTGATCCTTTCTTCGAGCTCCGTGGATCTTTGTTTTTTGACATCCACACTGTTTGCATCCTCTACCTTCTTGTTAAGGTAGATTTTTTCCTGTTCTCTTTTGGTTTGTCAGTTTTCTTATTTGTACCAAGGTTCTCTTGTCGTTGGTGGAGGACGTGCCCTTCCTAACTCTTTTGTTGTAAGAGTTGGTTGAGCATATCCGTCATTTCCTTTTGGAAAGTGAGGAATTCCTCTCTGCTGACACCCGATGGTTATGCGGGTGTGGAGTGGATGGACTGGGATGATTCTTTTCTTGCAACAAGGGTGGAAGTAGAACTGTGTGAGGTCGAAATTTCCTGAATGTTGAAAGTCAAGAGCAAATACGATCGCCTCTCAAAAGCAGGTTCCCACAGACGGTGCCAACTATTGCAGGGTAAAATTAGAAGGGTTGCTCCTCTGACTTCCACTGACCTGAAAGGGGAAGAGAAGAAAGGCTTGGAGGACCCAGGGTGTACTCGAGGGGATCACTTCGATGCCTAAGTAAGAGAAATGCTTTTAGAGAGGTTGAATGCAACAGTAGAATGAGTTGAATGACTTACCTTGGACTCTTCTCCAGATCCCTTCTTATAGGAGCTCGAGTTGATCCTTAGTTGGTTCGTCTTTATTGCGAGGGGGCGTGAATTGCTCCCCAGTCATAAAATGCTTGCGCCCATCACTCGGCTATTTAAGCCGCTGGCGTGGATCTCTCCTCCTCTTTATTGGGTTGGAGCTGATTACTCGTCAAAATGTCTGACCTGGAGAAAGCGCGAGACGGGTGTTGACTTGCTCTCATTGGCTAGATTATTTTGGGCGTATCACAAACTTCTTATTCTAAAACCAATAAAAATATTTATTATTATACAAACACTCCATTCTCAAGAATGAGATTTTCAGAAATGTCATTCAATTAGAATATTTTTTAAATTTTCAAGAAGCAAATCCCCCTTTCAAGTATAAGTAGATTTTATTTATTTATTTTTTACAAAAGACAAATAGCTAAACCAATTAGTAATATAATATAGAAGAAAACTCAATAATTGTTGTGTAATCTTTTTATGTATGAGGAAGTTGTCACATGAATGAATCATTGCTACCCACCACATTCCTTTGTTGTTTGTTTGTCAAATGAATATTCAGACTTGCAGGATATTAATCAAGTCCAAACAATGTTTGAACTTCATTATTTTCACAAACTTGGTCAACATATCTGCGAGATTCTCAGCTATAGCAATCTTTTGAAAAAGTATTTTGCAGTCATCAATTATATCCCACATAAAGTGAAAATGAACATCGATGTGCTTCGTTCGTACATGGTAGACTTGGTTCTTTGTCAAATGAATAAACTCTAGCTATCACAGAACACAGTAATGTGCTTCTGAACAACTCTCAAATTTTCAAGTAAACTCTGCAACCAAATAACTTCCTTAATAGCCTTTGAAGCTGCCATGTACTATATGATGTAATTGGTGTGATCCCAAGAGGGGGGTGAATTGGAGATTTAAAAATATTTTGGGTAATTTAAATATTTCGCCAATTTACCACAAATCATATCTCATTCAAATATAGTTGTGTATGTAAAGTGATTACTCTATGTGTGCAGAAAAACACATGTAAAGCATATCTCATTTAAAATATATGTGTGCATGCAAATAATTAATCCACGGATGAACAAGCGTACACATACTGAGTTTAAAGTACAGTAATTAAATGAAATAAAGAGAGAACGTGGCACACAATTTGTTATCGAGGTTCGACCAAACCAGCCTATGTCCACGCCTTGGGCATACCCCCTAAGGATTCCACTGTCCCTGCTCACTTAAACGGGTGGAGCATAAGCCTTTTACAATCTTTCCTTATAAGGCAAGGTAAACCCTAGCTACACTTACCAGGCGGAGCTATAACCTAGCCACACTTTACAGGTGGTACCAAAACCCAACTCAATTACCAGGCTGAGTTCAACTAGTCTCCCTTACGAGGCGGAGACTTCTCAGTTCAATTTTCAGGCTGAACTGAACTGGTCTCCCTTACGAGGCAGAGACTCCCTAGTTCAATTTACAGACTAAAGCCAATCGGTCTCCCTTAAGGGGCATAGACTCCTCAGTTCAATTTACGGGCTGAACCCAACCGGTCTCCCTTACGGGACAGAGACTCTCTAGTTCAATTTACGAGCTGAACCCAACCGATCTCCCTTACAGGACTGAGATTCCCCAATTCAATTTACAGCTTGAACCGAACCATTACATAAAAATATTTTTGTACGTAAGAAATGCTTCTAAATACAAACAGAGATGTACACCATTGAAGCACATTATGCACTCTAGTATGTTATGAGATATGCTCAGTAGAGTAAGGGTGCATTTTTCACAATAATAATTTTGAAATATTTGAATAAAATGTGTATGATGAATGTATCAAAGATTTAACCTTACGTAAATATTTCTCCCAAAAATATTTTGTCAATAAAAATAGTAGGAGAACATAGGGTGTTTGCTTTCAAAGAAATTTATGCACAAAAAGGAATGTATGATCTTTGATTGAAAGATAGAGCAAGTTATAAAGTATTTCAAAGATTCGAATGTGATAAATATGTTCTCCAATAAAAATCTTGCAATAAAAAATGTTTGGAGAAGTTAGGATTTAAGCTCAAAAATATTTGTGCAATGAATGTTATATGAGCATTTGAATCTTGCAATAGAAGTGCAAAGATTCAAAGGCTACGAAGAGTTTTCCCCTAAAGTATTTATCAAAGAAATAATATGGGAAGAACTCTAAACCGACTCTCAAAAATAATTTTCAAACCATAAGTTCAAGAGAGAGTAAGTGCCTTTGATAAATAAGATGCCCAAACAAAATACTCTCTTGTAAAATAAATTTTCAAACAATGAATGAAAGAGAGTTGGAGAGTATAAAAATTTAACCCCAAAATGATTTTTGAAATAAAAGTGTATGTGGGGGAACTTTGATTAAGTAAAAAATTTGAGAGAAAAATTTGCTAATCAAAGTTGCTAATTAAAGCTTGTAAAGGGGTATTTATAAATTTTTAGAGAATTATGACTGTTAGGGACACGCTCAGTATTTTGAAATTTATTTAATGAAAAATTAATTACGTTTTACTGCTGGTAATTACCGAAACCCGAGAGGTTCGGTCAACTAGACCAAGGTGTCAATCAGCTGACCTCACACAGGATATTTTAATTTCTAAAGGGTTCAATTGGCCGAGCAAAGGGCGATTTCCCTTTCTTCGTGGATTCGATCGGTTGGCCAAATGGCTGGTCGGCCGAGCCTTGAAGGCCGGTCGGATGAGGCTGATTTTGAATTAAAAGGACGGTCGGCCGAGAAAGGTGAAAATGTCAATTTCTTTGGTCGGTCGACTGTGGACGTTGTGTTCATTTTAGGGTCGATCAGCTGAGGCTTAGTCAAATATTTGACTTTTGCCTTATGGTGTGGCCGGTTGACTAAGCTATTTATAACATGAACAGGTCGATCGACCGCGTAAGGACCCAAAAAATAAGGATAATAAATTTGGTTTGGTACAAGATCAAAACGTCGACGGTTTTAGGGAGCTTAAGGTAACCGTCAACGGTTTCAAACAACCAAAAGCCTATATGCAAGAACACAGGAAAAAAATGGTTTGGTATAAGACCAAACCGTCAACGGTTTCAAGAAAACCGTCGACAGTTTTGTGCGGGTTGAGGGTCTATAAGTTAAGGAAGCTTACATTTCTTTTATTATAACTCTCTCTCTCTCTCTCTCTAATTAGGGTTTTAGGTTCTCTCTCTCTCTACTCTCACTCTCTTGTGTCTCTCTCTCTTCTAAGCTCTCTCGGGTCTCTTTCTTTCTCTCCGATCCTCTCTCTCCCTCCTCTCCGATTTGTTTCTCTCTCCTCGGCTAGGTTTAAGGAAAACTAGGGGTTCCATCTCTTGAAAGTTGTAGGCTCGGTTTCGAGAACGTGGTAGGCCTATCTTTGGTGTCAGGTAAGGGGAATATATTATGTCAGTATATTTTGGAAATTGAACCGATTAAACTTGAGCATGTGGATGATTTTTTGTTGTTATACAAGTATTTGGGAAAAGTTAAAGTGAGTAGGATGATCATCTCCTTTTTCTTGCAAAACACATATTTGGAGTCGTATTGAACTATGGAGGTGATCATACCTTTATTTTTAGCAAACAATATTGATTATACTTTAATTTAACACTCAAATAAGTGTGGCATGAGAATGACTTGTTTTATAGCATAATTAAACCTGTGGGATTTGTTTTGGTATTATATGGTGAAAATTGTGGTTTTATACTGAGTTCTTGAAATGCTGAGAATAATGCAGAGATTGTGAATTTCACGGTGATATATTGATCACGAGATTGTTGAGAAATTTATTGTTGAGGACGATGGCGAGGGAATATTGCAAATTATGTGTTGAGAATTATGATCATGTTATCTGTTTTATTATGTAAATTCCAATGTATGTTTTAAGAACTTTGATGGAATAGTGGATGCTTCGTACCATAGGTAGTGGGAAAATTAGTGCAACCACACTGTTGTGGAAGTGTAGGCCTTGGGATAATCAATTTGTCCTGCTAAAAGTTATGGATCCTCCTAGAGTCCGGACCAGGTTGCGGTAGGCAAATCGGACTTAGAGATGAGATACTTTGACTTAGCTTGGTGGTAGGCCAGCTAAGGCTAAGTCCAGTTTTTGGACTGCACAACCCGTCATGAGTGTTAAACATGTCGTTAGTCTAGAATGAGAGGTTCTTTTATACATAATTGTAGATTTATATATTTGGGGCTATTATTGAGTCAGAGTTATTAACTGAAGGAAAATATGTATTTTCAACTATACTGGTGTGAGTACAGTTTATAAATGTTTTTTCAATTAAAGTTAAATTAATGGATGTGTTTTGCTTGCACTAAAACTCATGTTAGTCATACGTTGATAATAATCTATTCCGTCTTACTGGGAAGTGCCTCACCCCAACAATTATTTCACATTTAAGGAAATACAGGGAATCAGGCTAAGGAGCTTCAGAGCGGGTTGTAAATAGTATAGTTAGGGTAAGTGTTTGTATGAAACTGAATTGGATATGTTTTTGTGTACTTGGCGATATAATACTATTTTTGGGGAGATGCTTATGTAATAATGATGATGGGTTTAGTACTCTGGTATGGTATTTGAGGTTTAATTTGTCTCCGCTACTTGTTTTAAATTTAGTTATGGAAATGCGTATCCTGGACCCCACTGGATTTCGGGTGGTGATAGTTGTGGTAACAGAGATACGTTATACTGAGTTGTGGTATCAGAGATGGCGTATGTCTTGAGATACGTTACAGATGTGGTATTAGAGGTGTGTATGTTTTGGGGTGTTACAACTATGGTATCAGAACCTAGGTTACTAGGTTCTATAGACTTTAGCTGATGATATTACCAGAGTATAGGTATGATCTATGATAAGGGTAGGAATGGGTAGGCTAGGTGTTGTAAGGCGGGTCGGGTATAGGATGCATAGCGGAGTAAAATACACTAAGCAAATTGGAATCTTGGATTCTGTCCTACAGCTAGAAGTAGAAGTTCATTGAGGGTTTCCTTGGATTTCCTAAAATAGTTGATAGTTTCAAAAAAGCCACGATGAACTATCAACGATTTTTCTCCCATAAGGTTGCAATATGTTCTTTTCTTAGTGAAAATTTGTTATTATAAGAATTAAGCCACCATTCATAACACAAGGATACTTATTGTTGAGTATTCGGGACGTTGTAATTATGTGTGTGATAAAAGGTTCATTTTTTTTTAAAAGTGGGTAACATTTTTATAAAAATAGGGAGTTAGTGAAGCATACAGGGGCAAAACCGCCGACGGTTTTTGGGGGCCTTCACAAACTGTCGACGATTTCCTCAAAGAACATGCTCTCTGTATCTCTAGTCATTGACGGTTTTAGAAATCTCAGGCAAACCATCGACGATTTTGTGTTTGAGCAGTGAGATTGAACCTTAAATTGAGAACTTGAATGTTAAATTGATTTATTTGTACCAATTATGTTACAATTTTAGGATTCCAATATGATGTGTTGTCCCATCTTCAGGATGGACCCCAAGGTTAACAACGTGAACGTTGGAGGAGATAACAATTTAAGGGCTTACAGCGAGGACAACATTGATTCTACTTCAGTGCTACAGGGTTTAGCCCAATAGGTCATGGTGAAGATCATGCGGACCTCTAGGGGGCAGAGCTGCCCACCCGTTGACCAGGGTTGCTTTATTGAGCAATTTACCTGCATGAATCCCCTAACATTTGCGAGAAGTGCTGACTCAATAGTTGTAGAGGATTGGGTTCAATAGATAGAGGAGATACTGGCAGTCCTTTGCTGCACAGATGAATAGAAGGTCATGTATTCCACCTTTAAAATGATGGGGGAAGCCAAGCGTTGGTGGATATCGATGAAGTTACTAGAAGTACAAAGGCCAGTACCCACAAATTTGACTTGGACCCATTTCAAGGAGCTCTTCTTTTATCGGTACTTCCCTGCTTCCACCAGGGATGCAAAGGCGGAGGAGTTCACTAACTTAACCTAGGGAAACTTGACCGTACAACAGTATGTGGCCAAGTTTATTGAATTGTCCCACTTCGCTCCGTATATGGTCCAAAATGAGTCAAAGAAGGCGCAGAGATTTGAGAAAGGCCCAATTCTGAGGATCTACGAGTAGGTGGTGACATTTCAAGTTCAGACTTTTTCAAAGCTGGTGGATAAAGTCACGGTATTGGAGACGAGTCTATAGAGAAGTGCAGGGATACATAATCAGAAGAAGAGGCTCATGCCTCATGGTTTTCATGCTGGTACTAGTCAGGGTCCATGGAGGAGGAATAGCAACAATGTGGGCCTGAGACAGGAGATGGGGAGATGAGCTGATCAGGGTGATCCATCACGCCCTTTGTGTCCTAGATGTAATATGAGGCATTGGGGTGAGTACCGGATTAGAGGATTTATCTGTTATCGGTGCGGTAAGCATGACCACTTTGCACGAGAATGTCGTAGGCCACCGATTAATGCACTCACTCCTAATCGATACCGGAGAAACAATCAAGCACCCCGAGGCGGCTTTCAAAGGAACACCACCTGTTAAACGTTGTAGCCCGAGACTATATACGTGTACCTCGCGGCGGATATACAATATAGAGTCAGAGGGGGGGGTGAAGGACTTTTTTGCGTATTTAAAATTTCTCTACAAAATATATGTCTCGGCAAAAAGCAAGCAATTATATCACAAAAGATAAAATATAAAACGTGCACAAGACAAGTAAATAAAGAGTAGGGAGAGAAAAGCTTAACAGTGGGTTTTAACATGGTTTGGCACCAAGCCTACGTCTACACCTTAGCACCAAGCCAATGATTCCACAATCCACTATAAACGCTCCTTCTCTGGCGGAGCAAGCCTTACAACTCGGGTACACAACCCTACACTCGGGAACAAATCCTTACACGCTCACAAAAAGTCTTCACTTTGGTTCACATAGAACCTTCACCAAGTGGTTCACAAAGAACCTATTACAACAAAGATGATATACAAAGAAATGCTCCTTAAATGAGCTAATATGAAATACAATCAAATCCTCACTCTTATCTCTCAAGGAATGATTCACACAAGATCAATGAGTAAGAGAGGATAGAGCACTTTGTGAATGAATAACTAAAATGTAAGTGCAAAGTGTTAGGTTTTGGATTCAAAGATATTTTTCATAAATATGATTAACAATAATCAAAAACCATACTAAACAAGTCTATGGACTTGCATATATAGCCAAAAATCCCTTATAGCCATTAAAAATGGTCCAACCCAAGAGATTCGGTTGACCAGGGGCTTCGCTAGTTGGTTGACCCAAGCCAAAAATTCAAAACTTCGTGAGGCTCGGTCAGCTGAGTAAAGGGCCAATCGGCTGAGCCAAAGGCAATTTTTGGAACCTTTTTAGGTTCAGTCGACCGGGGCACTCTTAGGTTATTAACACTAGTCGCTCAATAAAGGGCAGTCGGTTGGCCTTTTCAGAAGAATAAGGTTCGATCGGCCAAGGCTTCATAGCAACAACCCACATGGCAAAGTCGGTTGATCGAGCCATGAAGGCTCTGAAAGAGTTGGTCGTCCGGGCTAGTGAAAAACTTGAGTTTGACCCACTTTTTGATTTAAAACATTTTTAAAACCTTATGTATGATGTTATACTTTGATGAAGAAGGTTTCTCTTGAAAGGTTGGTCCCCTAAGGTCTGTCTATGGTCCTGTTTGAACTTAGCATTCATATCATGCATGAGATGCATTATACAGCCCAAGTAGAAACAAAAATGCAATTACAATTGAAATAATCAAATGTCTTCATTCTTTTTCTTCTTTTGCTCTTCTGTCTTTATAGAATACGCCAAGTTGAAATGAGCTTTATGTGCCTCATGGCTTCCATTTTTCAGTATCTTATGTCCGTATAGAAATGTAGACCTATTCACATACTAAATACACACATAAGATACCAGTGGTTTGTTATAATCAAAACGGGATCAGACTCAAAAAGTCAACACAATTGTTGCAAAGATTTTTCAGCTGCATATGTCAATCGCATATACTATAACCTGGTTGTATCTGAACTTGCATCTTTCTCAGAAATAACAACTGCTGAGCCAATAACTGTACTACCTTGAAAATAATATAAGTTATTTTTCGTAGTACCTTTCATCACCAACAAGTGCACCTGATTTAACCTTTAAGGTTTCATCTTTCAAAGTAATAATGAACCCTTTCTATTCTAAGGCACCCAATAAAATCAAATTTTTATTTAGGCTTGTAACATATCTAATATCAGTCAAGGTTTTAACAGTTCCATCTTGACATTTCAACTGTATTGAACCTATTCTCGTTGTTTTACATGTATTATAATTTCCTATAAAAATAACCCCACCATCTAATTTTTCAAAATTAGAAAACCATTCCCTATTGGGACACATGTAATAGGAACAACCAGAATCCAACATCCACTCACCACAGTAATGTGTCGAAGATGTTCCAATAGGAGAAAAATCTAACTTACTTCCATCACGGTTGGCTATATTGGCATTATAATGTGTTTTGCCCTTATTCTTTTGCTGTAATTTAAGACAATCTTTCTTCCAATATCCTTTCTCATGACAAAAGGCACATTCATCTTTAGCAGGTCTCCCTCAAGATTTATTCCTTCTTCTAGTTTACGACTCTGAGAACGTCCCCTTATTGTGAGTGCTTCTGCTACTGTTTCCTTATGAACCCTCTGATTCTTTTTTCTGTATTCAGTATTAATCAATGCAGTAAAAACAACATCAGAAGTAACTTTATCCTTCCTATATAATAAAGTGGTAGTGAGATGCTCATAATCATCAGGGTGAGAAATCAGTAACAATAAGGCCTTATCCTCATCTTTGACTTTTTCATCCAAATTCAACAAATCAACCAAAATTTTATTGAAAGCATTTATGTGGTAATTTATAGAAATTCTTGGTTAATATTGGAAATGAAACAATTTATTTTTTAAAAAAGCTGATTTTTTAGACTCTTGATCATAAATGTATTTTCCAATGTCATCCAAAATTTCTTTGCAGATGTCTCCCTCATAGCATAATATTTCTAATTTTTAGCGAGACACAAACAAATTGTACCACATTCCTGACGATTGATCATTTCCTAATCTTTGTCACCCATGTCCTATGGTTTATCATCCAGAGCAATATCTAATTCTTGTTGGTACAGGATGTTCATCACCTCACATTGCCACATACCAAAATTATTGGTACTATCTATTTTCTCCACCTCAAACCGAGCATTAGCTATCGTCTTTTAAGATGATGATGAAGCTGTTGGGGTTGTAGTTTCTGCCATATTCCAAAACTATATATCCAATAGCAAACCAACATTACAGAAGGCTTATGATGAATAGTACCGCACTTATCCTAACTGTGTCTACTCTGTATATCCTATGAAATTCTACTTTGACCAGGATGACGTCTAGGGAGGGACTGAGCTGTAATAGTCTGTGAGCATTCGGTTAGACATGGTCTTTCTTAGATGTAAAAAACGGAATCAAGGATCCAAATAGAGAAACACCTCCGTATCAGCACTATTCAACTTGGCTTTGATACCAATTGTGACGGGCACCCCACTTGTGCCACACACCACTACTACAACCATTACTATTAAATATATAATCAAAACTAAAGTAATACAGAAACTAATAATAAAATACAGTAATAAAGAACAACAAAAGAATTTATGAGGTTTGGTAGAAAATTACCCATGTTCTCGGGCGCCGATGATCAATCCACTACTTCTAGAAAAATTACAACTTGGACAAATTTCAAATTACCAATAGTAATTAAAAATACCTTAGAGTACAAATACTATTTGTAACTTTACAAATTTGAGGTGTGATTACAAATGGTGAGGGAAGCTTTTTCTATAGCTTCAACCTAAAGTTTAAAAAACATTTCCCACCAATTTGGGACAAAAACCAACATTGTTCCCTTATGCATTAGATATGGTTGTTGGCTTTTAAAAATAATTTCTCTTGTTTTCCATACGCACTTGTGCTACCCTTTGAGTTTACAATGCTTGAAATTTGAATTTAAAATTGTCTAACTCTTTACTCAAGTTGCTAATAGTACGTGTGTCGTGGTATTATTGTATTAAAATTAAAATTTGCTATTACCATGTATTAGTTGTCATCTGGACATTAACTCTTGGTTGTTATAAGCAACTCTTTCCTTGTATTGCCTATAAATATGTAAGTTATTATTCAAAGGAATTAAATTCAAAGTCATTTGATATTCAGAGAAGGCATGCTATGATACTAAAAAAGAAAGTTGAAAAGAGAGATAATTTTATAGAAAAAGGAAAATAGAATTATACTTAGGACTCGAGAGCTTCCTTCATTTTTTTTGGATTATGCACCGGATTTCCACGTGTCCGTTTTATAGTCCACATGACTAATCCCGCGCCCCTTGAAAGCTATTCCTTGTTGTTGTGCTTTAATTTATCATCTTGTTGAGAATTATTTTGTGTTGTTTGTTTTTATATTTATTGTACCTCTATTTTGAAAGATCTTGTAATTTGGTTTGGGTTTCTACCCATATTTAGGCCATGTTGTCTTAATGCTCTTTAGAATAAGTGAGAGTTTTTTAACCATATATGCCTTGAACCTATAGGTTATTTGGATACATAGTCCAAGTGCTTTCTTTCACAATTTTGTTGTTAGACTTTCTAGCTCAAGGGGTTTCTACTCAGAGTGAGGATGGGTTGTTTATGTGTTTTCTAGCACAAGTTTTGTGCTATTTTGTAATAATGAATTCTCGAGCAAGTTGCTTGAAGAGTGGATGTAGGTTATAGTTGAGTGAGCCTATATAAAACATGGTAGCTTCTCTTGGTTGTGGTTTGTTTATTATTTTTGATATACCTCAAATATATCACCTACCATAAGTTAAGAGGAGACCAGAGCACAACATTAATGAGGGTAGTTACCACTCAAGTCAATCGTCCGACGAGAACAATAGACGCCCACCCTATAATGGCCTGAGTGATCCACGCCATACACCATAATGACAAATCTCCTCAGGGTCAAATTTCATCACTATAAATAGGGATTCAGAGAAGAGGCTAAGGTATCTCATTCTAAACTCATTTTTACTGTTGCTACAACCTCTCAAGTCAATCCCTAATTTAGGCATTGGAGTGATCCCACGGAGTACACCCCAGGTCCTCCAAGCTACTTTTTTTTTTTCTATCCTTTTCAGGGGATTGAGATCGGAAGGTTTATCGGAGGTCATTCGACATTTTTTGCAGCAATAGTTGGTGCCGTCTGTGGGAATGCTTCTAAGAGGTTCCCTTCCTTCTTCCGATCCTCAATTCTTGAAGCATGACAATTTCCGACAATTCAAGGTCGGGACCTGCTGCGGGTAACCAATCAGCCCAGTCCATTCACTTCCCACTCGGAGACCATCCAGGGGTGACAAGGGAAGGATTTCTTGCGTTCCAAAACAAAATGGAGGACATGACTGCTTCCTAGAAGAAGACAGAAGACATGTTCAACATGCTCCTACAGCAAAAGAGTCATGGGGAACTCGTTCCCTACTGTCAACCAGTAGACCCTGAATCGCAAGAAAAGGTGGCAAACCTGAAGGAGAGTGATGGAAAAAATGACCCCGCAAAAAAGGTGGAAGATGCGAATAGCGTGGGGGTCAATGAAAAAAAATAAAATTTGTTTTAAATAAATTCTAAAAAATAAAAAAAAGGAGACACAACACGTAAATTGCAGTAGCTATTCTAGGAGTTTATGCCATTAGGGGTGCTAATAGGTTAACCGCCATTGATAAAAAAAAAAAAAAAATGCAGAGGACCTCGCCATAAATTGCAGTAGCCATTCTAGGAATTTGTGCCATTAGGGGTGCTAATAGGTTAACCATCATTGTAAAAAAAAAAGGTATAGTATAGGGGACCTCCTACTCCACGTGTCCGTGTGTTTGTTTCCTAAATTCTACACATATTGAAACTGGGTCCCCCGTCTACTTATCTAATAGTAATTAAGGTAAGACCAAATATGCAAATATATTCTAGGAGTCAAAATTTCAACTTTTCTTAAAATTTTATTTATTTTTTACCTTTTTAAAAAAATACAGTGGCTATTTTGTACTTTTGTATATAAATAACGTTTTATACATAAGATATGATTTCAAAAATAAGATTTAAAGTTAAAAAATTTTAGAAATGAAATTTCAAATTTTCATACACTTAAAACATTATTAGAAATAATTTTCAATAAATTTTATATTCACTATTTTTTTAAAAATAGTTGTAAACGATTCTAATATGCTCAATAAATTTTTTAAAAAAAATCTAGGGGCATTTTTAGTTATTTAAAAATATGAAATCTAAAAAAAATCATCTCAATTACATTGATGAAGTAAGCGTAGATAATTTTATTGGTGAATAAAAAATTAGTTACTCTCACACGCCAAATTATATTTAACTATCATTATCTGAAAGTAAATTTTGAGTATAATGTAAAATTTTAATAATCTACTTTTTCTATATATATAGGGTGGAGGGCCCAAGTTTTATAAAACCCATTTTTAAAGCCCATTTTATTTAAAGTGTAACAGGGCCCAAGACCCAAAGTTTAATCCCATAGCCCAGGCCCTATATTTTAAACCAAGTGGATCTGGGCCCAAATTTCAGTCCACTTAGTTTTTTTTGAAAAAAAAAATAATAATAAAAAATAAAACAGGAGCACCATCCTCTCCGGGATGTCGCGACAATGAAAGTAATGTAAAATTTTTTAATTTAATAATATTGTTATAATAAATTATTAAATTCTAAAGTAATTAAAAGAAATTCAAAACTATATTTAGATTTTCGATTCTAATGTTAGATGGAGAAAGTTGCCTTTAAAATTTAAATTCAAATTTTTATTTTTGAAACTTTATGTATGGATTTTGTGTTGCTTGATTGAAGTAATGATACGGAAACAAGGTGTTAATGAAAGAAAATACATTTAAATGAGGAGTAAGTTAAGGAATATAGTCCTTAGTAGATAGCCAATAATAATTTGACAAAATTAATAAAAACTATTCTAAACTAATTGTTAGCTATCTACAAAATTAACAAAAATAGTTTTTATAATTCTCCAGCATTGCTTTATTTTCTTCAGCATTATGAAATTAAATTACTTGTGCATCTTAGTGTACATTCATAAATCTAATCAATATGGCATATTAAAGATGCATAGCACAATCCTTTTCTTTTTTCTTTTTTCTTTTTGCCATCAACGAGCCTTTCGAACCCCCCAATGCGGTACCAAATCCTTGGAGAGCATCCTCCTCCCCCAAGGTCTCGCTGCTTTGGTAAAGTCCGGACGCGGTCATAGTTTACTCACAATTAGGTTGGACAACATTCGGCCAACTTGCCTTCTAGAACCCATCTCAATTTACCAACCAAAGGATACAGTTATCCTCCGCATCAACTGCTGGCACATTGAGTGCATCTACGAGGATTCGAAACCTCCTATGCTCCTATTGGATTACTCGGCTCCTTTCCACCGCGCCATGTCCATGGGGATGATGCATAGCACAATCCTTGAGAGGAGGCAAGGTTGAGGGAGAAACGAACGGGCTTGAGAGAAAAGAAATTAGAATGAATATAGGGTTTTGACTATTTGATTATTTTTTAAGAATTAAAATATTTTATATAGTTAATTTTGAAACCGAGACAATTGAATCAATGACAGTGGTTGTGTTTTTAGGAAATAATATTCATTAAATAACAATAGGGCTGGTAATTTGGATTTAGTTGTTTTTTAGGAAGCAATTTTTATGGATTGATACTTTTTTTTATAAAATTATAAGAAATAAATATTTTATATAATTAATTTTGAAATTGAGACAATAAAATCAATAAATTGGCTGTGTTTTTAGGAAATAATTTTTATTAAATGATTTAGGACAAATAATTTAAAATTTAACTATTTTTTAGGAAAAAAATTATATAAGTTGATAATTTTTTTTATAAAAAAATAAAAAAATAAAATTGTATAATCAATTTTCAAATTGAGAAAATAAAATCAATAGAGTGGTTGTTTTTTTAATATAATTTAATTAAATTATTTTAGGCCGTTATTTTGGAATTAACTATTTTTCAAGAAACAATAGTTGAAAAATCAATAAAATGGCTGTGTTTTTAGAAATGATTTTAAGATTGAAATTTTGGAATTAATTGTTTTTTAAAAAACAATTTTTATTGGGTGGCAATTTTTTATTTATAAAATTATAGAATTATTTAAAATTTCCTTTATTAAAAAGATAAAAATAAGAATCAAGCATTTTGAAATTTTGAAGAAAGGGACCTACCTCAATTAATACCACCTATCGATACCAAGACTTCTCAAGCTTTCACTTTGAAAGAAAACATATTTGAGCAGACAAAATCAAGATGGCTAAAATTCTCCTTACTTTCGCAAGAAAGAAAATGAATTGTAATATTGCATCAAACAAAAGTAGCATTTAATGGTAAAATATATAGAAATGACAATTACAATAACTATAATGAAAACAATAGTAAAGAAACAACGAATTACGTGATTCGATAATATCTACATTCACGAAAGCAATCGGCATTATTTTGTGTCAAAGACACAAACAACCATTACAAATACATCATGAATAACATATAAATAGAGTTCCTAGAAGATTTCCCTCCAAACCCCAACCAACTTAACGTCTCTATTCAAAATTTGAAAATCTGCGTTGGATTATCGAACCAAATCGTTAACGGTTTGTGACAAACCATTGATACAGTTTCAGACAGAGAACAAATTATTTATGAAATTGGGTCAAATCATCGACGGTTACAGGACTATCATCAACAGTAACCAATATTTTGATTTTCATCCTATTTTCCCTTTGTGCAGGTCAAAAGTTAAACATGAGAGAGAGAGAGAGAGAGAGAGAGAGAGAGAGAGAGAGTTGTGACACACAAAATGGTACGACTGTTAGACAAAAGGTAAGACAAAATGCATTTAGTTACTTCCTTCAAAACGCAGGCTAGGTGGTACCACATACTGCACTATTGGGGTTGCAATTCTCTACTGGATGGGACAAAATAAATCAATGATGGGACAAAATAAATCAATCACCATTAAAAAACATGTTGAGAGAGAGAGAGAGAGAGAGAGAGAGAGAGAGAGGAAAGATAAACTGCGATGGAAGGAAAAGAAATAAAAATATTTTGTATAATTTATTTTGAAATTGAGACGCTAAAATCAATAACTGGTTGTGTTTTTAGAAAATAATTTTTATTAAATGATTTTAGGGCTGCTAATTTGGAATTAATTATTTTTAGGAAACGACATTTATGAGCCGATAAATTTTTTTTTAAATAAAATTATAAGAAACAAAATTGTTTGTATAATTAATTTAGAAATTGAAGCAATAAAATCAATGCAGTGGTTGTATTTTTAGGAAATAATTTTTATTAAATGATTTTAGGATTGGTATTTTGAAATTAATTATTTTTAAGAAACAATTTTTTTAGGGGCTGGCATTTTTTTATAAAATTATTTTAAAATTAATTAAAAATTTCTTTATTAAAGAAAGGAGGGTCCCATAATTTTTTTTGAAATAAGTTTTTTTTTTTTAAAAAAAATTGAAGAAAGGGAGAGAAGGTAGAGTTGTTGCGTAGATACTACGCAGGAAAAAAAATAATGTATTTTAACCGCATGCATGATTGGAATTTAGAGGCTTGTGGTTAAAATTACTTTGCTATATACTATATAAAGATTTGAGAAAAAAAAATTCTTTTCTTTTGGGATCACGGTGCACATTATTTCCATTGGCACCCTGACCAAAAATGGATCTTGACAAGTTCTTTTAAAATGATGTAAATATCTATTTATGTCTCTAACTTTTCGAGTCAATCTTAGAGTTGCTAACAATCCCCAAACACTAACTCTTAAACTGAACTAAGTTTAAATCAACCTATAATTGCCTAATACTCCTAACGAAAATGGAATTATTTAATTCAAACTCTTCAATTGTATTCGACTCTTGTTATTTGTTTTCCCCCCTATGAACTCCATTTGGTAGGTTTCTGGGTCCTCCCAACATTAGGAAAAAATATAAAGGTTGCATTTGAAGTGATGATGGAAGATATTCTGAATTGCAAAGGTTAGGGAATTCGTGACAGTACCTTCAACGGCCCCACGGCAAAACTCGACAAGATAATTCGTGGTCCGTCCGTTTAAATTGGATTTAGATTTAATATAAGTTGACCAATTCATAAATGGGTTAACCCAGACCCGACCTATTTATTAAACGGAATAAGCGGGTTTGGGTTGGGTAAAATAGAGTGTTTATTTTTATTTTAAATATGTCATTTTATATAAAATATTTAAATTTTTTAAAATAAATAAATTATATT
Source organism: Malania oleifera (assembly GCF_029873635.1). Lineage (NCBI taxonomy): Eukaryota > Viridiplantae > Streptophyta > Magnoliopsida > Santalales > Ximeniaceae > Malania > Malania oleifera. The sequence continues at coordinate 42,500,896 of NC_080422.1, read as the reverse complement.
TTTCAAACGAGTGATCCGTTTATGACCTGTTTATTAAACGGACGGATTTGAGTTTGCATAGTAGTAACCTGTTAATAAATAGGTCAACTCAAATCCAAACTTTTTTAATCCTGACCCGTTTATGACCCATCCATACCCGACTCGTTAATCCGTTTTGCCACCCCTACAATTGGATAGGGGTTTGGAGGTTGGAAGGGCAAATAAAAAGTTGAGTAACATCAAACATAACAAACTTTTTAAATATAGAAAGTGTTTAATGGGATATTTTAAACATTTTATATATTTAGAGACACCAAAAATTTTATAATTAAAATGAAGAGCACTCAATTGAAGATTTTAAATATGCATACTTTTAAAAAAAAAATAATTGTGTTATAATCACTAGAATACACTAATCAGAACATATCAAGTTTCAAATTTTATATTTAAATTATCAATTTATTATTTATGAAACCATTTCATAAAGTTGTTATTTAATTTTTACAATCTCTAATAATAGCTAAATTAGTACTTTTATAACAGTCAATAATAAATGAATAAATTCAACCTTAGTAAATATAAAAGATTGAATAAATTCAACCTAAATTTTTGTACATTCTCTCTCTATGAGCATGGTTTAAAAGTATTTGAAAATTGAATTGATCCAAAAATTCAATCCAAATTGAACAAAAAATTAAGTTTATTGAGTTTGTGTTACAATCAAAAAGTATTTACGTGGGTTTTCATGTACATAAGTGAACTTCAATTTGATTTAAAAGTTTAAACTATAAGGTATTGAACGCTTAAACTGATCATTGACTTAGGACCCATTTGATATCAATGTCAAAATTTACTAAAACGAAAACCACTGTTTGGTTAACATTTGTAAAACTAAAATCAATTAAAAACTTAAATAACAAATTCTCATTTTCCTCTTTAAATCAAATATTATTAAAATAAAAAAAGTATAAATAATATAAATTAAAAAAAATACTATAATTAAAATAAAGAAATATTATAATTATTTTGGTTAATTGTTATATTTTTAAAATTTACTTTACAATAATAATCTTACTGAACAGGACAATTGAAAAAAAAAAAAAATTATACTTGACTTTATTTTTAATTTTTTGGAATCTATGTATATTTTTTTAAAAACTAAATCTGAATTTTATATGATAATTTTATTTTAATTTTAATTAAAAAAGTGTATATAAAATAAATGATTTAACTCAAAAACTATTTCTAGAAATTAAATTTCTAACTATGACAAAACAATTAAAATTGTAATTTTATTTTGAAGTCTTTAATAAGGAGGGCATCCTAAAAAAAATTAAATAAAAATTTTCTTTTCATGGTTATGTCTCCTAGATGTGGATTTTGACGTAAGTAAAGTAAATATTACTTTTCTTTGACAAGTGATGGACAGGAAAACTCAACAATTGGAAGGTGAAATCTGAAAAACCCTCTCTCTCTCTTAATTTTTTATTGATATTTTCCCCTGGGTTTGGAGGATTTTGCTGGAAGAGACAACCTACCAGTTGTTGGCTACAGAGAGGAGCAGATTGGGATCTCAGCAACGCAACAGAATCATTTGTAGTATCGATGTTTTTGATTCAACACTCTATCGTCTCTCCCATTTCTCAGATTTTTAACCTTCAGACTTCCTCTCCTCCGGGTATTTCCAAAATCTATTTGTTGTTCACAGTTTGCGTTTCGCCTTCTTTTTTCTGCTCTGCTATTCCTGAACTGTAATGTCTCTGAACCTTTGGCTGTTTCGTCAGATCTTCTTCATTGCCCTTGCTTTTTGTTCAAAACTGTGATTTGGGTTTTCTTCGTTTATCTAACCTGGGTTCTGGAATTCAGTTTTCTGGATGCTGGCTGTTTCTATGTTACCTTTCTATGATTGTTTTTTCTATGTATTGAAGATTGTGATGCTTTCTTTTCTTTTGGGTTGAAATCTCCATAATTTTGTTTGTGGGTGTTTGTATTTTTTTGAGTTCTGATTTTGCGAAAATGATGGTGCTATAGCTATACCCCCCCCCCCCCTTTTTTGTTTTTGTTTCAGAAAATGATGTTATTGCAGCTGTAATTTAGATTCTGCGTGAGCAATTCTAGCAGCAGATGCTTCTGAACACTCGCTTTGTGCTGATGAACTGATGATGAAGAACACTTACATGCTTTCGTGAAACTGCCAACCAGGAGGTAAACAACGAAACTCTCTCTCTCTCTCTCTCTCTCTCTCTCTCTCTCTCTCTCTCCTCATTACCGACTCAACCATTAAAAGAGACAACCTTGGTGATAACATTGCCCTTACTAGCCTCTGCTACCGAAACAAACTACACCAACACCAAGATCATAGGCTCTCATTGCCACCAAAATCAATTAACACCCACCACGCATTTTCGAGCTGGCGCTCATGTTGAAGGAATTTTATGATTCTGGAGTCTGTGTTTGTAAAATAAAATTTGGATCTTGTTTGAGTGATACCACTCAACAATGGCAGCGGGTGATCAGGCAAATCACTATATAGTGGTGTGGTTCTTCTTAGATCCTTCTTTAAAGCATGGACTGAAGTGGGTTGTGGGAGAAGGCCGGTGGTGATGGGGTTGAAGAGATTGGTGTTGGTGGTGTGGTTTCTATAAGATGGGAAGAAACCAGCTTTAAATAGATCCAATTCCACTCTATAGCTTCACAAATTGTACAGCCAGTGTCTGGAGAAGAGCGCCAATCAAAGCATCTCTAATTAGCACTACTTTTCTTTTGCGTTCTTAGATTATCTTTACACCTTTGATTTGGATTTGAGTGGACTTGAACAAAACTCAATACAATTTTGTATTACATTTTGCCCAAAATTCACACAAATCCAAATCCAAGGCATCTCCAGACATAAGATAATTGTTCTCTGAGCTGTTCATGTGCAATGAGGAGCTTAATTGGTTTTGCTGGCAGAATTGGTGTGTTTGCTTTTTATACATTTTAATTCCGCAATATTAGCAGTTCTTGTTCCTTGTGATCTCTACTTAATTTGTTTATTTATTTATTCTTTTGTAGACAAGTGATGGCCTTTGTAAAAGATCTGGCATTGAATACAATTTGCTTGATGAATTATACATATGACCTTAATGAGTGCTTAATAATGATTTATAATTGAACACTTTTAAACATATGATCTTGATGAGCACTTAAATAATGATTTTTGATTTAATACTTATTCATTTTTTTTAAATATCCTTGTTTAGTCCTTTGTGTTTCATGATTGTTTGGTGCTTTTGATGTCCTTGTTCTTATCATAGCGAGTTCTGGAATTGGTATGACATATTTGTTTCAATACACTTCTTTGCTATAAAAAGTCCGCATGGAATGGGTTTAAAATTTGATATGAAATGGGTTTCCGTTTCCATTCAATAATTTGGTTGAAAATTATGAGCTATCTGTGTTGGCAAACTTTCAATTGTTAATCTTGTTTGTTAATTTTTTGTTTTTTTTGTCTTTTTGTTTTTTTTTATATGTATTTGTGCTCTTTTTGATTATCAATAAGTGGTGAATCCTCCCTCACTTGATGGTATACTTACTTCATCTAACTGAGATAGCTACTTGAAAAAATGTATAGAGATTCTGCTCTGCAACACATTCTTTCAGTTCATTTAGTGATGATATGCTAGTTTATTGGTTTATAACTTTATATTAAGTTTGACTTAATCCTTGCATGTGAAAGAAGGTAATAAGCAATTGGTTGTCTAAATGGGTGACCTGGCAGTGAATTTGTGTTTCTATGATGTTTGATTTTATATATAAAACTATTGACTGAAATTTTTCTAACCAAAATTTTGATTGTTTTCCATGTGTTATATTTGCAGAAGGGCACTTATTATTGCATCAACACGCAACAAGCTGCCTTTTACGTGTGCTTCCTAGTGGGACCTTAAAAGAAGTTTAATGGGTTCCAGATTCCCATCTCATCAGCTCAGCAATGGCCTTTATGTATCAGGGAGGCCAGAACAGCAGAAGGAAAAGGCTCCCACCATGAGCTCAACAGCTATGCCTTACACTGGTGGTGATATCAAGAAGTCAGGAGAACTGGGGAAAATGTTTGTCCTCCCTGCGGAAGGGTCTAAATCAAGGAAATCTGGACCTATTACCGGTGCTCCTACAAGGACTGGATCTTTCGGAGCTGCTGCTTCATATTCAGGACCTATCATGCCTAATTCTGCAGCTCGAACTAACTATTCCACAACGGGATCTGTATCTTCTGTGGGAATTTCTGGATCAGCTTCAATGAAGAAGCAAACTTCTGGACCATTGAACAGACACGGGGATCCTGTAAAGAAATCATCTGGCCCTCAATCTACTGGAGGGATGGTTACTGCCCGCCAAAACTCTGGCCCTCTTCCACCAGTACTTCCTGCTACAGGTCTTATTACATCTGGGCCTATTTCTTCAGGCCCATTAAATTCTTCTGGAGCCCCTCGGAAAGTATCTGGTTCTTTAGATTCTATGGGATCAGTCAAACTACAAAGTTCATCTGTTGCTCACAACCAGGCGATAACTATTCTTACACAAGATGACGATTATTCATTCAAGAGGAACTTCCCAAAACCAATATTGTGGTCTATGATTCTACTCTTTGTGATGGGATTCATTGCAGGTGGATTTATTCTTGGAGCTGTCCATAATGCCATTCTTCTCATTGTTGTTGTTGTTCTGTTTGGCACCATAGCTGCACTATTCACTTGGAATACTTGCTGGGGCAGAACAGCTATAAAGGGATTCATTGCTCGTTATCCTGACGCTGAGCTTAGAACTGCAAAAAATGGGCAATATGTGAAGGTCTCTGGGGTATGGATTTTCCCAACTCACCACCCACCATCTCTTGTTATGTGGATGCTTAATTTGAAGAATGTTGAAGCAATATCTCAACATATGTTAGTGATGTATGGACAGTAGTTTGGTGCCTATAACAGAAAGTCCTCTGTTGCCCTTGTGTTTCTCAAATCTTAATTTGTAGTGCCATTCTTAGTGAGTGCTGAGACAGTTTATCCACATACGCTTGTGATATATAGGCTGTTGATTGATGCTTATAATTACAGAAATTGCCGACTGACTGCTGCCCTTGTGTTCTCCAAATCCTATTTTGCGGGGCTGCATTTGAATGATCCTTAAGATAAATTCACTGATTTTACCAGTCAGTTGCTAATTTCACTTTGCATAAATTCAAGTATTTCATTTATTAAAAAATGAATTTTGCTAAAGGCAGAAATTAAAAGTTAGACTCGAGCATATTCCTGTTGTACATATGTACATGCAAAAATTATGTACGCTCTTTTGCTCTTGCTCAACACTTGGGAAAACCTAGTGTCTAGGAATTGGCTAGTCCTTTTACTTTCTTACTTTAGAAAAATGTTTGGGGATTTCATTTTATCTGTATGTACTATGTTTTCTATATGTATCATGAATATTTTGCTTTTTATATGTATGCTATTGTACTTTTTTTCTGCAATGTATATGAGCAGATCTGATTTTCTTTGTCTGCACTTTTTGTTTGTCAATCTCTCACATATGCATAAATGGGAAATATTGTTAGATGTAACTTATGATTGAGTTCAATTTTTGAAGGTTGTTACCTGTGGACATGTGCCTCTTGAGTCATCCTACCAAAAAGTTCCGAGGTGTGTCTATACCTCTACAAGTTTATACGAATATAGAGGATGGGATTCTAAAGCTGCCAGTCCTACGCATCGCCGTTTTACATGGGGACTCAGATCATTGGAAGTGAGTGCTTGAAGAATTTGCAATATTCTTTTTACTGATAATTTAACCAATCATGGTTTTTATTGTTCCCTTAGTTCCTTGGGGAAATTCTGCATTTTCCTGTGCTGCCAATGCAATGCATCATTCACCATGAAGGGTGAACCAGTAGAGGTGGCCGCCTTTCTATGGGTGGTTGCCTTGAATGTTTATTGGATTTTATGTTTGTTTAACCCTTGTCAATGTTCTCAACAGTGTTACCTTTGTTGGAGTGCTTAGCCACTTTGCTCATTTTTTTGATGTAAATGTCCTGACTGACGAGTGGAGGTTACATATATTCCAATGCTACAGCGCTGTGCTGTTCATTGCACCAAGAATGAATATCTGGAACTTAACATCTGATTAGAATATATATTTTTTTTCGGCAGAGTCGCGTGGTTGACTTCTACATCTCTGATTTCCAGTCTGGGTTGAGGGCATTAGTTAAGGCTGGCTATGGCGCAAGGGTAACTCCCTATGCTGATGACTCTGTTGTCATTGATATCAACCAGGAAAACAAGGAGTTGTCTCCTGAATTTGTTAAGTGGTTGGGGGAGAGAAACCTCTCGAGTGATGATCGTGTAATGCGCTTGAAAGAAGGGTATGCAATATTTGTTTCTAATTGAAGGTTGTCATGTTCTTTTTCTTTTATTTTAGAATGAAAAATGCTTCTCAATGACCATTTTTAAAATTTTTTTTCTAGTTTTTCCCATTATGGAATCAAGAAAAGAGATTTATTATATTAGTGCAGTTGACATTTATTCTGTAATATGTGGCCAGATGGGAGCACAAGGAAGTCATAGTCTAGGAATTGCTAACTTTAATTCCTTCCTTGAGAACATTGTGTACTGTGCTTGTGGCTTCTTACGCCTTATATAAATCTCCTGATAGGTTTATCAATCTTGTGAAATTGGTATTTGGCGTCATTTTAGGTACATCAAAGAAGGAAGCACAGTGAGTGTAATGGGAGTTGTTCAGAGGAATGACAATGTGCTTATGATTGTTCCTCCATCTGAAGCATTCACAACGGGTTGCCAGTGGGCAAAATGCATCCTTCCGGCCAGCCTTGAGGGAATCGTTTTGAGTTGCGAAGACACATCGAAGATTGATGTCATACCAGTGTAGTAAGTAGTGTGTGCATATGAAAACTCTTTATAAATATTCACATGATTGTGATGTTCTCCATTTTGGCTCTATGTACAGCTTCTCTGGTTTTCTTTTCAAACCAAAATCTTAACCTTTTGATTGGGTTGGGCTGGCTTGATATATTGTAGCAATGCGGATTTACATGTTTGAACAGATTTTGGTTGCGTGAAGAAGGCATGTTGAGGTATTTAGTATATGTTGCATTGTGCTGAGGTTTTCCGTTTTATTTTATTTTATGGAATTGTTGGCTGTTGAAAGAATAGCTGAAGACTTCTTTATTTGTATTAGTGCTCTAGTGCTTCTCTGCAATAACACTGTTGCTTTGCTTGGTAGGCAAGAATAACATAGAATATAGTGATATTGGTCTTTACAATTTTACAAATTTGTCATTTAATTTTTTATTCCATTATATGCTCTCGATCCATTGCATTCTAATATATCAAACGTAGAATAGTATTATATTCTGTTTGTAGAATAGAATGGGATGAGAAAAATGGAATGGGAAAATGGATGCAAAGGGATTGAAATGAAAAATTAAATGCAAAACATGAAGAAATCAAGCAACGAGATTCCATTTGGCCCGATACTGTTCTTTTTTTATATACAAAATGAGTAGTAGTAGGAATAGGGAACTTTGTGTATACGAAATGGTAATAGATTATATTAATTAATGACTTGATAAATGAAAACATAAATTCAACACCCTTTCTTGCTCTCTCTCTATCTCTCTCTCTCTCTCTCTCTCTCTCTCTCTCTCATTTTTATAAAGTGATAGGAAGTACTAAGCTGGCATGTTTTCATTCCTCAGAAGCAAGAAGTACCTGAAAGTTCAAAGTTGGGTCGTTAACCCACTCAGATCACCAACACAGACAAGATAAGGGCATCCTAACTCAGGGAGCAGTCAACCAAGACAATCTCTCTCTGTTTTTTTTTAATTGATAACCCAGAGACTCCAGCCTCAAGCTGATTCTTCAGACCTTCATGAGTGACACCAACTCTGCAAGTTAGAGGAGACCCCACTCCTCTTCGTCAAGTAAATCAGGGTTTAATCCCGCATATAACTCAGCAGCGGCCATCCAACCGGTCTTGTTTTATCATCCAATGGTTTGGAAGTAGGGCCTAGAGATCAACTTGGCAGTGGAAACTCGATTCCTTGCATTGCAGTACATAGGCATTCCATATAAAGCAAGCCTAGTATAGAAGAACATATCAAGCATCACATTGCATTTTTCACTGTTTGGTACTCTTTGAGGCTAGAATTTGGTTCTCTTGCACCCTCCTTGGTTGCTCTTTCTTTTTTAACCTTTATATAGTGTAGTAAAACTTTCGTCTAAAATTATTGTTCCTTATTAAATCATTGCAACTAAGCTCCTGATCAAGTTCTTCTTTCTTTTCTAACCTGTAGACGATGCATTTAAACTCTTATATGAGGTTATCATTCCTCGCCGAGTTGGTGTAGCTAAGCTCTCGACAAAGCTATTTCTTTTCTACCCTTTATATGGTGCAGTTAAACTCTTGCCCGAGGTTATCTTTCCTTGCCAAGTCCGTGCAGCTAAGCTCTCGACATAGCTCTTTCTTTCCTAACCTTTAGATAGTACAATTAAACTCCCTTCTAAGGTTGTCTTTCCTTGCCAAGTTGATGTAGCTAAGCTTCTAACAAAGCTCTTTCTTTTCTAACCTTTAGATGGTGCAATCAAACTCCTATCTAAGGCTATCTTTCCTCACCAAGTTGATATAGTTAAGCTCTTGGCAAAGCTCGTTCTCTATTGACCTTTAGACGATGCAATAAACTCCTATCTAAGGTTAGCTCTTTTTACTCCAAGCGGTGAAGCTAAGTTCCGTTAGAGGTCGCTTTCTCCCATTCCTATCAAACTGGCTTCCACCTTCAATTGGAGGTTTTTGGCTAGGTTTGTTTTGACCTTTTTTGTTGAAAACACAAAAAGAGAAGAAAAATAAAAATAAATAAAAGTAACAAAAATCCAAAAACAAATTAAGGAAGCACGGTTGCAAACGCAGCATTTTCTCTTTCCGTGAACTTAGGTGTTATGTCAAATTCAGGCATCTTTACCCCTTCTTTGTCTTGGTGTCTAAAAGTGAAAAAAAAAAAAGGTCATTGATTTCATTCTCTAATGTTCCTTGCCAAAATTTGCGTCTTCATTTTTATATGCTACTATAATATATCATGACGTGACCTCATAATATTCTAAGTAACATGCATATAAAGAGACACCCTATTTTGTCCTGGATATTATAAAACAATATCTTAAAAATTTTGTATTTTCCAAAAAATCACGTAATTTATATTTCTTATGAACCACATCTTGCACTCCCATCCTACTAAAATTCAAATTTATTTTATTTAATTATCCATCTACTTCAATTGTGGCAAAATGAACAATAAAGGAAACAAAGATTCGCAAAGGTACCAAATAACCTGACTAAATCTCACTCTTATGATAAAGTTAACCCGTCTCCTAAATAAACCTTTACCCTGCCTTTCATCACCACCTTGGTTTCATTAGGAAGGCCCTCATAATCATCATATTCCTTGTAACCCCTTTGCCACTTGGCACCCTCAGGTTTTGCTAGTTAATAAATATCTATGTAAAAATAATCTAATAACGATTCACTCCAATAGTATGGCAAGAATCAAGGAAGGGGTTTGATTTGAAGCTTGAACGAAGCATTTGAAAATGACTTAAGCATAAAGATCAAGTATATGGAAGATAGAAAAACAGAGATTCAACGCTAAGGATTATATTTGATATCTTATCGAGTCAGAAATCATAAAGTAACTTGTAAAAAACTATGAGAAATATAAGGCAAAGAACTTAAGGGCTTAAACTAGCCAAAAGGGAACAAAAGGAAAACCAAACCTTGGCCTTGTGCTAAAGGTGGTTGATTGGTTTGGGGGGTGGTTGATTAGTCCGAAGGTAGTTGACCAGTTTGATAGATGATCTCTTTTCCCTCTCTAATGGCTAGTAAGTGGTTGATCGAACCCTGTAAGCAGTCAACCATTCCGGCAAGGCAAAAGGCTCAAACAGGCATAAAATGACTAGTTTTCATCCTAACTTTGTATATATGCCCTCTTAAGCCTTGAGAATGTGAGAATGCTGACATACATTAAACTACAAAGTGCTCTAGCCTTAAATTCTCTCTTAATCCCTCTTTGTGCTTTATTTTCTTACTTTTGAGAGAACATCAAAACTGTTAAACCTCATATTTGATTATCTCTTGAGAGTTTATCAAGTTTATCTTGAGCTTTAAGTTGTAAATCTTCCTTGTGAGGACATTTATTTTGTAATCTCTCTTGTAAATTGGTGTCTATGCCTCCGTTAAGGTAAGGTGTTTTGGTTTCCTTACCTCCGTGAAAAATAATGGGTGTAATTAGTGGAAACTCACGATGGTTGGTTTTGAGCGAGTGGACGTAGGCAGAGATAACCAAACCACTATAAAAACGTGTGCATTTCTCTATCCCTTTTCTCTTTGATTTTATTGTTTCATATCTGTGTGATTTAATATATTGTTTTAATCACTTCAAATTTTGTATCAAGCACTTTAATTTTCATTAAACCTAATTCACCCCCCTTTTGGGTTACCTTTAGGCCGTTAGTTATATGGAGAAGGTTGATGTAAATAAAAGATTCGAAGTTTTAGTGCATTGTTTCTCAAAAATGATATATTGAACTTTTCACAAGCAATAAAATTCAAGATTTCACCTCAATATGTCTTCAATTTCAACCGCGAGTTCATTATTATCTATGATATATGGTTTTTGAAAAAGAAGAAGAAGAAGAAATAATAGAAAAAGAAAATAAAAAGAAAAAGGAAAAAGAAAAATCAATTATTGTCAAATGAAGGATTTTATACTACATCTCAATAGCATTTGAACTACGGATGAACTTGATCCTCAGATATATAGACAATCTTCCAAATAAAATGATAAGTTTAGTCCAAGTAGTCACAAGATTGAGGTTTTCCAATAAGGGTTCAATGCTTGTCACTAAACCATAGAAAACAAAGTTTACAACTCACTCAAGACTTAAAATATTGGACGAAAGGTTCATTCAATTTAAATTGGGGCAGTCAAAGATGTTATTCAAAGTCTCAAGGATATTAACTAAGATAGTTTTAAAGGAGTGGACGGTCATGTAAGAAGTTATTCTTTTGCACTCTAATATCTTATTTATTTCATGAAGAATAGAAAAGGGTATTGTTGAAGCAATCAATAGTGATCTTGCAATCATACCAAAATTTTGCCTTAACCCAATTTCCAAAGATCCTTCATTTTCCTTGCTTCACCATTTGAAATCCAAAAATATAGTGTTTAGCAACATTATTGATGATAAGAAGGTGAATGCACAAGATGTTTTGGAAAATAGATGCGTAGATGTAAAGGCATGAATAAGTTTTGGTGGTTTCAAAAATTCTGTAAAGGTGTTTGGCCAAAGTAATGATTAAGTCACAAAGGAGCAATTTATACCCTTCTTGTTGGAGTTTGGTAAAAAAATGACATCTCTATCTTTTACTAACATCTTAATTCAAAGATGTTAGTAAAAGAGGGGCAGTTGTTGAAAGTCATATTTTTTTACCAAGTAGACTTTAACCCAAATGAAAATATAAAAACCAAAGAAAAACAAAGAGGAAAGTAACAATTTCTTCACTAGGTGGTCGACCGGTCACTTAAGGTGGTCGATCGACTTCCCTCCAATACTACTCATTGGCACCACCCACAAGTGATCAATTGGTTTAGCCAATATTCAATTTTTTTTTAATTTGTTTGCACGCAATTAGCAAGGAATTTTTGGCTGATCACATGTCATCCTCCGACATTAGTAATTAATGGTTAGTGATTATCGGTAGTTATTTTCAAATTTAAATTTTCAAAATTCAAATTCTAAAGGGGGTTTCCCTCCTTTCCATAGAAGTTCTATAAAAGGACGTCTTGAGGAAGATGCTAGGGCACATCCAAGTGGGGGCAAGGTAAGGATTTCAAGGCATTTTTGCAAGTCAAAAGGGTACTTTTCATTTGAAGGAGAGAAAAAAGAGAAACCACAATCCTCTCTTTTGAAATGGACTTTAGGGCTATGATTCGAAATGTGGGCTCTTTCAATTGATTTATAGAGGTTCATTCTTCTAAGAAGTTAGTGCCTAACTCTTTACTTAGTTCATTTCTATTCTTTTTGTGAATTTTGGCATGTTTAAACATGTTTGTGCATCTTTGAATACTACGATTTGTACTTCAGAATTGTTCTACTTTCTTAGATAAAAAATGTATGTTAGGAGTAATAAAACATGTTTTTAATGTGATTTCATATAAAAAACAACGCTAGAATATTAAAATTGCATGTTTGTGTTGAAATTCTCTTTCAACTGATCAATCAGTCCCTTTCCTTTTTGAAAAATGTAGTCGTTGGCTACTAGCGGTCAATCAACCCCTGTAAGTGGTCGACTGCCAAATCTTGAGAATGCTCATTTTCTCACTCTCCTGATTTCCTTCGCGATTTCAAGCACTTTGGTGTTTCTACCCATGGTAGAGCACACTTGACTAATGTTGATTGGTTCTTCATTAAAGTTTTCACGATTTACTACAAAAAATCAACTTTTTCATCGAAAAAAAAAACGAATGGATTTGTATGAATTTTCATATAAAATTTCATGGATTTTGCAAAGATTCAAGTTATTTGGAGTCATACATCCATGAAGCAGCGTTAGGATGTTCTTCAATCTTTTTCAAATCACATCAAGTTGGGTTAGTGGTTTTCTCTCCAAGAATCCACACTTTGCAAATGGTTTTCCTATAAAATAAACCCAAAATGTTATTTAAAAAATTTAACCCTTTAGTGAACCATTCATGATATGACTATTGAGTGGATTAAAAAACCTATTTTCTGAAAGATAATTCGAGAGATTTCAAGTTGGATTTTATGGTTTTCCTCTCAAAAAAACCAAATTATGCAAATTCAAATGTTTTTTTTTTTCTAATAAAATACCCCAAAAAATGGTTTTAAACTTGAATTGAAAATAAATTTTTTGGGAACTACAAATGACTTGATTGCTCTTTTGAGGATATGTAGGTAATCTACTTTATAGATCCAGCCATACCAAAATAAAAAGTTCAAGTCCCTCTTCTATTTCTTGATAATATAAAGAGACTAATTATGAAAAAAAAAATTCCAACATTTGAAAGATTGCATTGTGTAGGTTATTTGTTGATTAGTGTTGATAGTATTTTTTGTTTGTTAAGAACTAAAAATATAATTTGATTTGATTCCACAAAATTCTTCCCGTGGTTGCCAACCTCGACAACAAGTTATTGCCCATATCCTCAAGTCTAATTGAGCCAACACATAATCTAATAATAATATTGTAGTGATCCTAAAAAAAAAATTAAAATTAAAACTAATTAATTATTAAATAATAATAATTATTATTAATATAATATATATATATAAGTTAGTTGGCAGGAAACCTTCATTTGAAATTTCAAAAAGACCCCCTGGCCGTACTCTCTCTCTCTCTCTCTCTCTCTCTCTCTCTCTCTCTCTCTCTCTCTCTCTCTCTCTCTCTCTCTTCATTTTTCCTCCATTTTTTTACTAAATTGAAAAACAAACATCATTTCTGGGTCCCAATTCCACTCCTCAATGTTTTAACCAGAGAGATTTTATCGTTTGGACGTCGTAGGCACCACTCCAAGGTTAAAGTAAGGGAAATAGATTATGTCAGTTTATTTTGAAATTGAATCGATTAAACTTGGGTATTTGTATACAGAAGTATTATATTGGATTTTCTAAATGAATGGGGCGGTTGGAAATTATTGATTTTGATTTATTATACCGTATTTGGGGAAAATAAAAGTAAGTAGGGTTGATCATCTCTGTTTCCGTTTAAAATAAATACTTTGAGTTAAGTTAATGTTGTAGAGATGACCATACCCGTATTTTTAGTAAAACATATACCGGGTATATTATGACATGCTTTCTCTAGTAGTTTATTAAATTATAATTTAACACTTAAATTGTGTGGCATGAGAATATTTCATTTATTGTATAATTAAATTCTATTGGAATTTTTGTGGTAATATATTGTGAACGATATGTTGATATACTGATTTCTTGAATGGTTGAGAATAATGTGCATATTGTGAATTTGACAGTTTTATACCGATCATGGGGATTGTTGGAAAATTTTGGAAAAGTTATTGCGAATCATACGTTGAGAAAATGAGATCATTTTATTTGTTTTATTATGTAAATTGCAATATATGGTTTAAGAACCCTGATGGACCAGGCGTGATGAAAGCTCGATATCATAACTAGTGAGATTACCAGTGCAACCACACTATTGTGGAAGTGTAGGCAGTGAAAAGTCGATTTGGCCTGAGAAGGGTTGTGTACCCTCTTGGGTCCGGACCAAGATGCGGTAGGCAAATCGTACTTGTAGACGTGTTACTTGACTTAGCTTGATGGTAGGCTAGCCAAGACTAAGTCCGGTCTTTGGAATGCACAACCTGTTATGGGGGTTAAACATGTTGTTAGTCCAAAAAGGGGAGTTCTTCTATGCATGTTGACTTTTTGAGTCCGATCTTTGGTTTTGATTATGATAAACTGCATATTACTAATGTGTGTGCCTAGTACTTGAACAGGTCATTAATTCAGTGCACACGCATGAGAATGATTGATGGAAGCCTAAAAGTCTTAAAGATCATACTCTTGGCATATTCAATAAGAAAATGAAGGGCAAAAGAAGAAAACCTGCTTATGCTTCATTTGTAAATACATTTATTATATTTGGGTCTGTAATAATTTATATTGGTTTGTAATAATCTTTGCATGTCATGCATGTAGGTAATTATAAGCTTAAAATGACCGAAGATTGACTATAGGGAACCGAATGTCATTAGGGCTTCGGTCGACCGAGGCTGGATTTTTTCGGTGTCCTAAAAAAGACCTAAAATGACCTTAGGACCCACATGCATGCATAAACAAATGTGCTTATATGAATAGGGTCTTTGTATAAAGGGATTAGAACCAAAATGTATTAAAAATGCAAGTTTGGTCGACCGAACCAGAATGTATAAGAACATTCGGTCGACCGAACCAGTCAGAGGTCAACATTTTGACCATAGCACGGTTGACCGTACCTTGCCAAGTTCATACAACTTGGTTTACTGAACTCCCATCGGGTCAACGGTTTGACCCCTCAGTTGACTGACTAGAAATATACGAGCAACGTCCTGGTTGACTGAACCCCCACATGGGAAATGCCAACCACCCAATCGACCGAACCTCCTAGTTCAAAATGACCTGGTCGATCGAACTGTGCGGATTTTAAAAATCGCCTTTAAACCATATATGTACGGTTGACCGAACTCTCAATTCAATTTTTGCACGGTCGATCGAACTTTGTCACTTGGTCAACTGAACCTTAAGTTCGGTCGACCGGTGCTCTTGGGTTGGATAATTTTTTTACCGAGGTTAAAAGTTTTTAAATAGGGTTAACTTTGCTAAATCGTTTTTAAAACAATCATAATAATACCCTATATGTCATAAACGATCATAATTTGGCCTTGATCTATAAATATGAGTTCATTTGTAAGGATTAGTAAAAATCATTATGAAAAATCCTCTTTATTTCCAAAAGTTCATATTGCCCATTTTATTTCAAAACACTCTCAAATCTTCATTCCCTTGATATATCTTAGCTTGGTGAGAGTTCTATATTGGGTTATTGATTAGTATAGATTGCTCATACTCCCATTTGCTTGGCTTGATTGTGTGATATTATTTTGGGGATTTTAGCAAAGTTTATCCCACATATTTGAATATAGTAAATCTTGTGTTGGGATAAACTCATAAGCTTGAGGATCTTTGCATTGTCATTGCAAGATTCCTATAACTTGATTTTGTTGTGCAAAATATTTTCTACAAGCTACAATATTTCCAAGCTACTCTTGTGCTCATTCCATTGGAGGAAATATTTTGAGATAGTTTGATTATCTGATTAGCATTTTTGAAACCCTAATTTGTTATTGAGATTTGATATAACTTGTTTCAAAGATATAGCTTGTTTAGAACACTCTTGAACATCATAGTGATCACATCTTGTTGAGTGTTGCTTGCACAAAGATACATATAACTGAGCTTACATTTACCTATATAGTTGATGTGCATTTGATTGATTACATTTGGTACATATCTGCTTGATTGAGAAGCTTAATCACTGTACCCTGTTATGTTGTGAAAAATACTATCGTATTCCAAGCATGGCCTGAGGAGATGGTAATCCAGTCCGGTAAGGATTGTATGTAAAGGTTGAGGTCAGCCCTGTGCTAATTGACCTGGTTATTTTAGGTGCCGCTCCATCCGTTAAGTGAGCCCATAGTGTAATCCTTGTGCTGGTGAGCGAAGGTGGGGACGTAGGCAAGATTGGACGAACCCTGATATCATATTCGGTGTCAAGTTTACTTGTTCTACATTATATTCTACTTTGTGTTTGATTTAAATTTCCTACTGAATATACTGCATATCTAATTGGCACAAAATTACTTTTTGGTTGAAAAATACTGAAATTGTGGTGCATGTTCTAAAAATTGTTTAATATATCATATGTGCAATTTCATATACATTTAGATTGCCCCTAGGTTGCGTAGTACTACTGAATTGGTTTAACCTAAGAGGAATAAATTTTCAATACCCAATTCTCCCCCCCCTCTTGGGTTTACACCAAAGTTCACAATGCATATTTGTGGATTTATGTAAATGGGGCTATTATTGAGTTGGAGTTATTATTTGAAGGAAAATGTGTGTTTTTAATTATATAGGTGTGAGTTACAGTTTTATAAATGCAGTTGCATTTAAAGTTAAATTAATGGAGGTTTTCTGCTCACGCTAAAACTAATGTTAGCCACACATTGATAATAATCTATTCCATCTTACTGAGAGGTGTCTCACCTGAATAAATATTTTAACTTTTTAGGACCTACAGGAGATCAAGCTTAGTGGCTATAGAAAGGGGTTAAATATCATAGTTTAGAGTAAGTGTTTGTAAGATACTGAATTACACACACACACACACAACATACACACACACACACACACACACACACACATTGATAATAATTTATTCTATCTTACTGAGAGGTGTCTCACCCGAATAAATATTTTAACTTTTCAGGACCTACAGGAAATCAAGCTTAGTGAGCTCTAGAAAGGGGTTAAATATTATAGTTTAGAGTAAGTGTTTGTAAGATATTGAATTACACACACACACATACACACACACACACACACACACACAGATATATATGTTTTATTTTTACTCCTTGGATTGTATTATTGTTACTTGGAGATACCTATATGTTTGTGGTGGTTTAGTACTTTGGTATAATATTTGAGTTTAAATTATTTCCGCTGTTTGCATTCAGGTTTATTTTGTTTCCATTGCTTATTTTAATTTAAGTTATGGAAAGGCATCCCCTGGACCCCACTGGGTTTGGGTCCTTACATTGTGGTATCAGAGATTATATTATTATTTTTAGGGTCGTTACAGGTGTGGTATCAAAGCCTAGGTTAATAGGTTCTGTAGACTTTAGGGATGATTATTACTATAATATATGTATAAATTATGATGAGGGTAGGGATGGGTAGACTAAGTGTTGTAAGGTTGATTGGGTATAGGATGCATTGGAATTTTTGACTTTTGTCTCGCAGCCTGGAAGTAGAAATCCATAGACGACTTTTTGTGATTTTTCTGAAGCAGTTGATGGTTTCAGAAAAGCCATGGCAAACCAACAGTTTTTTTTTGGGGCAGTGAGACTGAAATGTAAAATTTGAACTTGAACTTTAAGTTGATTGATTTGTGGGAAGAAGTCCCTGAAGGAAAGTCTATGTAATCTTGTATAGTGTGTTGAGTACTTTATAAATTCCTAGTGAAATATTGTGTCGATTGTGTTACGACATTAGGATTCTAAATTAGTTGTTTGTCCTATCTTTAGGATGGATCCCAGAGATAAGAATGTGGATGCTGGGGGAAGTAATAATTTGGGGGCTTTCAATGAAGAAGGCAGTGATTCTACTTCATTGCTACGTGGGCTAAACCAGCGGGTTATGGAAGATATTAGGCAGAATTCTAGGGGACAAAACTGCCCGCCCCCTAACCAAGGTTGCACTGTCGAGCAGTTCACTTGCATGAACCCCCCAACTTTTACGGGAGGAGTTGATCCGATCATTGCGGAGAACTGAATCCAGGAGATAGAGGAGTTATTGGCAAGTCTTCGCTGTGCAGACAAGCAGAAGGTTCTTTATGCTATTTTAAAAATGATTGGGGAGGCCAAACATTGGTGGATTTCCATGAAGTTACTTGAAGAACAAAGGCCAGAACAAGCAATCCTGACATGGAACTGTTTTAAGGAAATCTTCTATGATCAATACTTTCCCTCTTCCACCAGAGATGCCAAGGCGGAGGAGTTTACTAATTTAACCCGGGGGAACTTGACCGTTCGGTAATATGCGACCAAGTTTATTTAGTTTTAACAATTTTCCCAGAATATGGTTCCAGATGAATCTAAGATGGCTCGGAGATTAGAGAAAGGTTTGAGTTCGAGGATCTACGAGCAGGTGGTGGCATTTCAAGTCCAGAACTTTTTGGAGTTGGTGGATAGAGCAATAGTACTGGAGAAAGGCCTAGAAAAAAGTATAGAGGTACCGAATCAGAGGAAGAGGGCTATTGTAATGCCTCGAACTTGAAACTAGGGTTCGAAGTGTTATTTTAGGTATACCTCTGATACCATCTGGTGATACCTTGAACCCACCTAGTAGCGCCCAAGAGCCACGTGTTCCATTTACCTTAACCTGGCTTTAAATCAATTACGCAACGAAAATAATATCAATTCCTCAATAAAATATACCAGAGTGTCTACATCTATATACATCTCAAAACATAACCCAACATCTAGTATTAACAACCATCCATAAACATCTCTGAAAACATAAATATATTACAACCCCAAACATTATAACCAGAGTTGATACCCTCTATCTCAAAAATGCTATAACAGCTCGAGCTCTCTAAGCTTGATCCCGAGGATGTCTTGAAAAATATAAATTCAACTATTGGGTGAGACACATCTCAGTAAAGATGGAATACATTAAATCAGCGTGTGACAATCATGAGGTTAAGTACAACATATATGTATATTCATTATTTTCAAATAAAACCATAGTTAAGAAATCGTTCACTGTTCCTACTCATACACAAGTAAGGTATTTTGCCAATGAGACTTTCCAAGGATAGGGGTGATTACCCGCCCATACAAGTAGCACCCCATTGCTCTGATACCCTATGTAACCTACGGTCACAACTGATGCGTATCAGGGCATTTACCTTACCCAGTAAGCCCTCAAGTGGATGATTTATCACGTACTCACGCATTCATACAAAGGTTTACTAGTAGAAGTTCCCGAGAATAGGAAATATTACCCGCCCATACAAGTAGCTTTCTTCTGCCCGAATATGTTATGCAGCCCTCAGCTACATCTGATACCTACTAGGGCACTCGCCTTTCTCAGCAAGCCATTGGGTGAAGAGTATACCCCACCCCAAATATAAGTATTACTACTATATTTAATACTGATAATACCATACTACATTACTCTTTATGCTGTCATCACTGTACCATTCATTACATTCACTTTCATATTCTATATTCATGTCTCACATATTCATCATCTCTTCTTATATTCATGTCTGTTTTCACATATTCCATTTTCATGTCATTTCCGTCTGCCGTTCATATATCCATTGCTTCCATAACTATAATTTCCATATCCATTATTCCTATATTATCCATGGTTAAACTTCCAATATGCATTTAGAATTCTCTATGTCGGTGATAAATCCTAATCATACTTCCGCCCCATGATGGGTTGTGGGGCCCAAAGGCTGGACTTAACCCTGGTTGGCCCTTCAAAGTTAAATTAACCACATTCTACAGTCTGTAGGTATGATTAGCTACTCCCACACTAGTCTAGACTCCAGGGGTACACTACCCTTCTCCAGCACAATCGACCATCCCATCTCCATGCTCTATTTGAGACGTGTGGGTGCAGTACTAGCGCTCCATACATATCCGCTATAGTACTGTGCACTTTTCTAGTCCACCGGAGTTCTCAAACCATACTATTGACTCTATGAGTCTAATCCTATTTTGATAATGACAAATCACTTGGTATTTGATCTATGCATTGAGATTGTGAACATGAACAATATTTAGCATGCACGGACGGTGATGAAGTCATGGAAGCCATGAGGATTAAAGCATATATATATATATACACCTTGGAACAAGCTATGGAACTAAGAAGAGTAGTAGAATAAAGATGCAAGCATCTTATGCAAGCTTCAAGTTCAACATCGTCATGGGAATGAATATTTAGAATTGATGTATGTGCATATTTTATATGATATAGCTAGAAGCTCAAAATATACCATACACATGCATCTCATGAAAAATTGCTAGGGTTATTCATTGACTTAGAGACTCTATTTAAAACCTCAGAAAATGTTTTATGAAGAAGCAAAGCAAGAGAGCTCAAATGGTTTTTGAAAACAAAATTAAAAAAAAAAACTGAAGTTGGACTGCCTAGACGATTGAGGATTACCCTCAGAAGTCTGAAGATGCAACTTCAGAAGACTGAATTTTTACTTTTGATGTCTGAAGAATTTCCTCATATGATTGAAGAATTAGTTCAGAAGTCTAAAGAATTAATTTTAAAATACAGAACAAGCAGAACACCTTCAGACGTTTGAACCTTAAGTTCAGTCATTTGAACTAGAGACTTCAGAAGATTGAACCCTTAGTTCAGTCGTCTGACCCTGTGCCTAGACTAAAATTTTTAGTGCTTTAAGGAACATTAGACATCTAAACCCGAATCTTCAGTCGTCTAAACCTGTGGGAAGTTTAAAAATCTGATCTTTACTGAGAGAACACGCGGGTTATACACTTGATCAAATTGATCCAACGACCAGGACTTATCCTAAGGTCAAGATTACCTATATAATAAACCTCTAAACCCTAGTGCCTAACTTTTTGGATAATATTGAGAGACTTGAACATATTGCAATACGATTTCTTGCACTCCAACTTATACTCATCAAGTTTAGGCAAATTATCTCTGCTTCGAAGGGATTTCATTTACACTATATCTTGAAATCAAGCTCTGGTGATTAAGGTTTGGTAAACAAGGGATTGGTTTTCGTTTTCAATATATAGATATCTTGAAGATTTTTCATATCTCATACTCATACATTTATTACTCTTATTGAAAAAGAAAAAAACCTTGTGTTGTTACATAAAAATTTATTTGTGAAAGGATTTTCTAAATTAAATATTTGGTGATCTTCAAGTTCTTATTTTCATTCAAAGACTCAATATTTTGTTGTTGCAAAATGTACTTGATTGGAAAGTTTAAAGGTTCTCAATATATATTTGTGAGAAATATTTTTGTGACACGTAGTGTTTAAACCTTTGCAATATTCAAAGTCTTTTATTTATTCAAAGATTCAACTTTACAAATTATTTGATAGCAAGAATTTAGATCTTCATACAATTTTTTTAATAAGATCACATTCGGTATTCTTGCATCTAGTAAGTTGAACTAAAACCCTAAGTTCTCCAAAGCATATACTTATATAATTATTTTGGGATATTATCAAAGGGAAATTTTGTGAAGCATATAATTCATAAAACGATTACATCGTTACATACATTTAGAGTTTCAAGTTTTATCAATATGTGTTAAATTTTCCATTGTACTCACTAGTTTTGTTAGAAGTAATATTGAGTTTTTGCAGATTTGAAATTTTATATTGTAATCACGGTTAGGGTTGTGAACTGGGTGAGAAGGAAGCTGTGTCCTTTGAATACAGCGGATTGTAAGGGAAGCTCCGTCCTGATTAAAGGAGCAGGGATTTAGTGGAATCTTTGAGTGGGTTGCTTAAGGCGAGGACATAGGCCGGGTTGGCTGAACCTCGTAAAATCATGTTTGCCTTCTCTCTCCCCTTATCTTTTTAATAACCGCTTGCATTTCATTATTAGCTTTTACGTGGTTGTATGTTGATTTATATTATATGCACTTGTTAATTAATTAGGTAAAATATAATTTATTGAGATAATAATTTGAATTAATTTCAAATCCCTGCAATTAATTTGTTAAATATTGAAATAGAGATTAAGTGGTAAAATAAACTTAAAGATTTTTACAATACCCAATTCACCCCACTCTTGAGATTACACCTGAATTAACACATATATTGTAATTTAACATTACCAAACACATGCAAAATAATCCATAACACATTTAATTCTCAATACATTTCCAGTATTCTTGCATCTCATACATATATCATAATTCAACACAAAAACTTCATTTACACTTGCCACACAAGTTAATAACATATTTCATACATTTACTGAAAATAAACCAACCCATAATCATCATTAATATACTGAAAATATGCTTTTGTTTTCTTACACAATTATCCAAAAAATTTGCCATTTTAACGTTCCATTTTCGCAAATAATATCTAGTAACACAGCCCTAAGCTCAGAAATTATAATTCAAACGGTTGGCTTTTCAAAATTCATATAAAAATCATATACATATATACATAATAATTCCATTTTTCACCATTTATTTCCTCAAAAATTTTGATTTAATATATTCTCCTTACTTGATTTCTTGAACTACGCCAACAGGAATCCCAAAATGATGCTTATGGCGCTCACCCGAGTCCTAAATCACAAACCCTAGTTTAATTAGATAAACCCCAAATAACCTACTATTTCAGCATTTTCTCAACCTATACACCTAAAATAAACATTTAAAAACCCAAAACTAGGAATCTTAACCCTTGCCTCAACTTTGGAGCGTTTCCTGAAAAGCCCAGTTTAGAAATCTACTCCGCTAGATGTGTAGAGAATCTTCTCTAGAACATTATAGCGGTTTCCGTTTGTTGATTTGAGCTGAATTCGGGCCGAAAATTTAGAGAGAAGGCAGAGGAAACGTTCTCTAGAGAGAATATCAAAGGAGAAATGGATTTCTTCGCAAAGAAGCTTCCTTGGTTCCTTTTATATACGATGTTGCCATGTGGCTTCATCGACGAACCACAGAAGGGCATGCGTTGACGAGAGGATACATTCGTCAATGAAATTTAAAATCTAAAATTCACTCACTCGAGATCTCTTCGTCAATGAGGGATTAAATTTTGTTGACGATCCCATATAGAACACTCATACGAAGACAGGAGATTCGTCGACGAGGTTTGCTGTTCTTTCTCTTTTAATTCTTCCCTTTTCCATTTATTATTTATTTATCTATACTATTTATTATATTTCCTAATTTTTAAATAATTATAATTTTCTGGGTCTTTACATTCTCCCCTCCTTCAGAAAATTTCGTCCTCGAAATTTCGTTAATCATTCATCCTTTTACATTTCCACAATTTACTAACTTAGTATATCCAATACAGTTCAACATATACTATCATATGAAATTCTATATTATCTACAATCAAATGAAACCTTCATTATTTTAAACATAAACTCATACCTGCCCCCTTGGATTTATCTGCATTGTCCAAAACCATCATATACACTCGTGCTGGACCGCCTCCACCTCGGGGTACTTGCTGATTTCCCTAGATCTGGTTTGGTGCAGGTACAATAGGCAGCAGTTCTTGACAATACCTCCTAATATGCCTCGGTTTGCCACACCTGTAACAGTTAGGACCCCCAGTACGATATTCACCCCTATGCCTCTTATTACATTTCTGACATATAGGGTAAGACAGATTATCCTAATTACCAGAATAACCCCAATCTGCCAACTCCTGCCTCGGACCCACTATATCCTTCTCTCTCTTCCATGATCCCTAACTACCTTCAGCTTGAAAACTGGAAGGTGCAAGCCTCTTCTTTTGCTCCATCGGCTCTGTACCGCCCTGGATACTCTTCTCTAGCACCGAAGCCTTATCTACCAAGTCAGAAAAATTCTGGACCTGGAACCCCACTACAAGCTTATAAAGCCTTCATCTCAGGCCTTTTTCAAACTTCTTGGCCTTCCTCGCCTCGTTCGGGATTAGGAACGAAGCAAAACGCGACAGTTCAACAAACTTAGCCGCATATTTCTTGACAGTCATACTCCCCTGTGTCAGATTAGTGAATTCCTTAATCTTTTCATCCCTGATGGAAAAAGGAAGTACCCATCAAAGAATAGCTCCTTGAATCACTCCCTTATCAGAGCTATCTTTACCAACCTTTGTTCCTCTAGTAGCTTCACAGAAAGCGACTAGCTTTTTGCATCCCTTGCCATCTTAAATGCAACATAGTGGACCTTCTGCTCGTTCGTGTAGCTAAGTACTTCCAGTATCTCTTCTATTTGCTGAACCCAGTTTTCAGCAGTTATTGGATCAGGTCCTCCCTCAAAAGTAGGAGGGTTCATCCTCATAAATTCCTTGATGCTGTAGCCCTGTTCTACCACTGGACAATTCTGCCCTCTAGTGTCCTTCCTCATTTCTGCTCTGACCTGTCGGGCTATTTCCCTCAGCATTGTGGAGGTATCAATATCCTCTTCATTGGAAGTCTCTGAATCATCTCTTCCTTCAACCTCTACATCCTCATCCCTAAAGCCCATCTTGAAAATATAACAGAAAAGGGATAAGAATTCTATTATCACAACGCTATTAACATAATTATTAATCTAAATTCCAACATACACCCAACTTTTCAATTAGGACCAGTCTCATAGCACAGAAACGAAATCATCTAAGGTTTACCGTGACTTTTCTAAGGCCGTCGACTGCTTTAGAAAAATCACAAGAAATCGTCGACGCATTGCCCCCTCCAAACTACAAAAAAAAATCTTATACTTCTCAATTCCTAGTCTACCCACTTCATATCCTTATTATCACCTATTCCTATACTCTGGTATTAATCATTCCTAAGTTTATAGAATCCCAAAACCTAATGCTCTGATACCAAAATGTAATGCCCCAAACCTGAAATTAGGGTCGGAGTGTTATTTGAATTATACCTCTAATATCATTCGGTGACACCCTAAACCTGCCTAATGGGGCCCGGGTGCCACGTGTTCCATTTACCTTAACTTGGCTCTAAATCAATTACGTAGCAGAAATAATATCAATTCCTCAATAAAATATACCAAAGTGTCTACATCTATGTACATCTCAAAAAATAACCCAACATCCAATATTAACAACCATCCATAAACATCTCTGAAAACATAAATATATTACAACCCTAAACATTATAACTAGAGTTTGTACCCTCTATCTCAAAAATGCTATAACAGCCTGAGCTCTCTTAGCTCGATCTCGCAGATGTCCTGAAAAAGATAAATTCAGCTATTGGGTGAGACACATCTCAGTAAGGATGGAATACATTAAATTAGTGTGGCACAATCATGAGGTTAAAGTACGACATATATGTATATTCATTATTTTCAAATAAAACCACAGTTAAGAAATTGTTCACTGTTCCTACTCATACACAAGTAAGGTATTTTAGCAACGAGAGTTTCCAAAGATAGGGGTGATTACCCTCTCATACAAGTAGAACCCCTCTGCTTTGATACCCTATGCAACCAATGGTCGCAACTGATGCATATCAAGACACTTACCTTACTCAGTAAGTCCTTAGGTGGATGATTTATCTTATACTCACGCATTCATACAAATGTTTACTAGCAGAAGTTTCCAAGAATAGGGAAGATTACCCGCCCATACAAGTAGTTTCCCTCTGCCCTAATATGGCCCCGCCCTTACTTTACAGAGCATAATGCATATTATTAGAAAGTGCATGTATTTGAGCTTTTAATATGTACATTCATGTTTGTATTTAGAAGCGTTTTAATATGTACAAAAATGTTTTCATGTATCAGTTGGGTTGAGCCCATTAATTGAATTGGAGAGTCTCAGTCTCGTAAGTGAGACCGGTTTGGTTCAGCCTGGGAAATTAAACTGGGGGGTCTCCATCCCGTAAGGGAGACAAGTTGGGCTCAACCTTGTAATTGAGCTGGGGTTTACCTCGCCTCGTAAAGAGAGGTTGTAACGGCTTCTACTCTGTTTGTTTAAGTGAGTAGGGTTAGTGTCATCCTTGGGGGTATGCTCAAGGCAGGGACGTAGGCTGATTTGGTCGAACCTCGATAACAAATCTTGTATTGCTCTCTCTCTCTCTCTCTCTCTCTCTCTCTCTCACACACACACACACACACACACACACACACACATTTAAATTTTCGTACTTCAATTTTCGCATGTGTATGCTTTCATTTATAGTTATAATTATTTGCATGCACGCATTTGAGTTAAATGAGATATGTTGCACGTGTATGTTTAAATGTATAGTTTCATCATTTTTCATACATTGAATGGGATGTGATATATGGTGAATCGGCAAATGTTAAATTTAGCCAAAATATTTTTAAAACCCAATTCACCTCCCTCTTGGGATCACACCAAAGGCAATAGATAATGAAGATGTGCTTCTCAAAAATGTTTTTGCAATAAGCAGGAAAGTAAGCTTTTGAATCTTGCAACCAAGATGCAAAGATTCACAGGCTAAAGAAAGTTATCTCCCAAAGATATTTATTAAGACAAACTATGTGGGAGAGACTATAGTTTTACTTTTAAGAATGAATTTTTTAAAAAATGAATGAGAGTAAAGGATTTTTGAAATATAAACTATATGCCCAAATCAATATACTCTTGAAAAATTTTCAATATAAGAAGTATAGGAGAGTATATAAGAATAAAACTCACAAATATTTTTTAGAGGATTTTCAATCTAATCTCTTGTTTAAAAAATAAGTTATAAGGGGGTATTTATAGACAACTCTCAAATTGTGACTGCTAGGGACACGGAGGTCATTTTTAGAAAAGTTTAATTAAAAATTAACCCTATTTTATTGCTGAAAAATTACTAAACTCAAGAGGTTCGATTGATCGTGGGAATCATCGGTCGGTCGAACCCACACAAGATTTTGAATTTACTTTGAGGGTTTGGTTGGCTGTAGAAGATGTTGGTCAGTCGAACTAGGGCAATTTTTAAACCTTCGTAGATTCAGTCGATTGGGGCTTAAGCTAGTCTGCCAGTTCTTCATGGTAGGTTGGCCAAAGACATTTTGAACTTAAAGTGTCTGCTCGGCTGACCCTTTGACTTTGGTCAATTTCTTAGGTCGGTCGATTGAGCAGATTAAGGCATTTGGGGTTCGGTCGACCGAGGCTCTGAACAATATCGGTCAGCGGGGGCAATTTGAACATGCTGCAGTCGGTCGATCGAGGCATGTATGAAATAGAATTTTTGCCCTGAATTTTTATCCTAAAGACCTTTATATGATTTTAATGTTTATGAAAAAGATTTTTCGTGAAAAATGTTGGTCCCTAAGGTTTGTCTAGGGTCTCTGTTGAGCTGTCATTCATATCAAGCATGCAATGCATTATTACAAACCAAATATGAAAACTAAATGCATTACAAATGAAAAACACATGTCTTCTTCTTCCTTTGCCCTTCATTCTTGCATGGAATACGCCAAACTGAGATGATCTTTACGTCCTTCATGGCTTCCATTTACAGTCACCTTATGCGTGTTGAATTATAAATCTGTTTAAACACTAAATGAACACATAAGTAACTTGTGCTTTGTCAGCATCAAAACAAAGGCCGGATTCAAAAAATCAATACCCTACTTTGCTTCCCAAGAACACAAAACTTGAAGAAGTTCAACTTGCATGTTTACATAGCCTTCAAAAGCTTCCTTTTATGAAGTTCTTTCATACCATGCTCACCCATATGCCTTAGCCGCATATGCCACAAGGCGGTTTCATCAAATTTAGAATCTATGGCCGCAACTCCACCTACAATTGTAGTTTTCAGTAGTGAATAAATGTTTCCATCTAACTTTTGCCCTTTCATCACTATTAGATTATCCTTGCACACCTTCATAACTCCACTTTCGGACCTGTAAGTGAGTTCATTACAATCCAAAGTTCCTAATGAAATTAGACTCTTATGTAGATCCAGAATGTGTCTTACATCACATAGTGTCCTTAAAGCACCATCAAACATTTTGATTTTAACATTTCCTATGCCAATGATTTTACATGATACATCATTGCCCATAAGTATCAAATCCAAATTAACCAACCTGTAAATGTTGAACCACTCATTGTTTGGAGTCATGTGGTAAGAATACGCTGAGTCTAGGATCCAAGAGTTAGTAAGGCGATCCGACCCCGATGAAACTAAAAATATGTCACCATCACTTTTACTTCTTGAACTATATTTGTTGATTTTGAGGTCCTTTCTTGCTTTTCGGCATTCCCTTTCTTCTAATCCGGACACTCCGGTTTAATGTGCTCCTTTTTATCGCACTTATAACACTGAATATCCTTTTCCTTCTTGGACTGAGATCAAAATTTTTCACTCGATCCATTTCTGAATTTTCCTCCCCCAAGATCATGGTTGCTCTCCACCACAAGCCCTTCTCTGTGTGAAATTTCATCACAAAATTTCATTCTTCGATGAAACCCCAACAATGTGCTTGTCACCTATTCTAAATTTAGGGTCTCTTTATCCCATGTAAGAGTTGTAACCAGGCTCTCATACGTGTGAGATCCTGGCAGGGAATTCAGTAACATCAACATCTTATCATCTTCTTCAAATTTCACATCAACCCACATTAAATCACTGATGATTTGATTAAATGTGTTGATGTGTTGGTTCAAATTATCCAAACCCTCCGCCATCTTAAGCCAATAAAGTCTTTGCTTAAGAGTTTATTTGTAAGAAATTTAGACATGTACCGACTTTCAAGATTTTTCCAAACAGCCACAGGAGAATCTTCCTCCATTGCGTGATACAACATGTCATCCGCCAAACATAATCTTATTGTAGCAACATTCTTTGCCTCTAATTCCTTCCAATTAGCCTCATCCATGCCTTCCGATTAAACACTAGACAAGGCTTTCACCATCCCTTACTGCACAAGCAACTCCTTCACCCTTCTCTGATACCAATTTTTTGTATAAAACTCGAATTTGCACAGCGGAAGTCGAACACAACAATCAGTGAAAGAACAAATACAGAACACAAACACAACAATCAAATGAAAGTAAGAACAACACAAGGAATTACGTAGTTTGGCAATGCCTACATCCATGGGAGCAATCGACAAAGAAATATTACTATCTTGTGTCGAAGACACTTTCAATGTTACAGATACATCATAATAGAAATATTTATAAACACCACGGAGGATTTCCCTCCAAACACCTAACTAACTTAACATTTACATTCAAAATTCAAAATTAGCCCCGCTGCCTAGAACGAAAGTGTTGACGGTTTGAGATACCGAGAGCAAACCGTCTCAGCAATATTTAGACAACCTTTGATGGTTCCTTCGAAAGAAAGATATCGAGAGCAAACCATTCTAGAATTCAATTAAACCGTCGATGGTATAAGCAAACCGTCAATGGTTCACCCCCTGGCGCGCGCATCCTGATTTTACTATGTTTTTCTCCTTATGTATGTCATCCTCTCAAAGATATAAGCTACAAAACACAACAATCGTAATCTTCTCTAAAACCAAGGCTTACTTACAAACAAATGGACACTTTAGTGGTGCCTTGACTAAACAGAAAAGTTAATCCCCTTATCATTTCCTATCAAAATGGTCATGCCAGTTAATTCTATGCTCACACCTACATGTAAATTGAAAGCATTGAATTCCTTAATCATTTCTCTATGAGTTTCCAAATAAACTGAGGCATGGTACGAAGCCATTGAGTTACATTACAAAGGAAGTTTTGAACTCATATTGGTCACAAGTTAAGAACATAAAGAACTCTATTAAAATAAATCTCTTGTTGTTCCCCAGTAACTTAATAGTAGAGCGGTTGACTATTAATTAATTGGTCATAGGTTCAAATCCTACTTAGGAAGATTTAATTCATTCTAATTAAAAAATTTAGACTAAAAGGGTTGATTATTAAGAGTAAGCTAGTTGTTAATCGATTGGTCATAGGTTCGAATACTACTTGAGAATTAGGAATTAGGAATGAAAGGGCTCACTTTGATGGTTATAAGTAGGTAAAATGTTCTCTATCTTTGTTTTTATTGCATTCTATTTCTTTGCATGCCATTTTATTTTGTGATATTTGAAAATCACGGCCAAGTTGTGTGTATCCTTTCAAGAAACTTGTGGACTTTATTATTCATTAAAAAATTTGAGAATGCAAATACAACAATATTGGAAGAGTCGAAACCATCCATGAAGGCATAATCTATGTATGTATTTGTGGCGGTTGCAAGTTTGTTGGAACATGTTTCAACCCATTTTGACTTGATTTTGGTAGACATATTTTATGGTTGGATTAACATTTCATTGGAATTATTATTTAAATTTTAATGCATAGTGGTGATGGGGAGGAGTTATCCCCTTCATAGTAGTAGAGAAAACGATATAAATAAATGACTATGTAAATACTATATATGCAAATGTAAATATTACATAGTTCAATCATTTCTCAAGATTTTAAAATTTTGCAATAATTTCTAAAAATTTGAATAAATGTAAATTGTCACAAATTTGTTTGTGGGTTTTAAGGTTTTAAGCAGTTAAACATTAATTTTTAAGACTTAAATAAAGTCTAATAGCTAGGATGGCAAAGTTAAATGCGACAATCCACTTAAATAAAGTCTCTTGAATTTTAAAGTTCAAAAAGGGTAGCATGAGTTTTACAAAACTAATCTAACTACCAATCAATTCGCTTAACAATTAAAAAATTAAAACAAATTATAAATCTAATTGAATACATGTTCATCTTATCCTTGACTCAAAGAACAATAAAATAATGAAAATAAAAAATAACACAAAATTAAAAAATTAAAGTAAGAATAAATTAATTTCCATTATTTTATGTGATATTATACAGTATTTTGAAACTCACTTTAGTGCTTCAAAATAATTCTAATATGAATAATAACTAAAACTGATAAAAAAATATTCTGACTTTTATGTTTCAAAATTTAAAATTTTTGTAAACATTTTTAATTATATATAAATTCACATAATTATCGTATTTTAATTTTTATAAAAAATAATGTGAAAAATGATTTAATCTACAAAAACAATTTCTAGATATTAATATATTATGACAATAATAAATTGTTAAGTAGCTAATATTTAACAAATTAAAATAAATTAAAAACATAATGAATGCTTATTCATTTATATCTTGATTCTAATAAAAATAAATAATATGATTAAAAATTATGAAAATGCTAAAGAATAAAAACTTGAAATATTATTTCAAAATTAAAAATTAATTTGCATTATAACTAGTTGCCAGCACACTACACTTGTGCATTACTTTTTTATTTTTTTTAAATATATATTATTTCTAGTAGATAATTGGTAGTTTAAAAGATTGATTTAAATTTTAAAAGTATGTTTTATTTTTTCTAAATTTATTTTTTTAAGGGAGAGTTGAAATTTTAAAAATTGATTTAAATTTTGAATGTGTATCTTATCTTTTTAAAATTTCTTATTTTAAGGGATAATTTTAAGTTGAAAAGATTGATTTAAAGTTTAAATGTGTGCCTTATCTTTTTAAATTTATTATTTTAAGGGATAATTTTAAGTTAAAAAGATTGATTTAAGTTTTTAAACGTGTGTTTACTATTGATTTAAGTTTAATTTTTTTATTTTAAAATAGAAATAATTTATTAAATCAATTATATGTTCATGATATGTAAATATTGTAATTATAAGATAACTTGAAAAGTGAAGGTATTTTGGGAAAAGTGATGATTGAATATTACTCGGACGTTTTCGATTTCATAGTACAGATAAGTGAAAGATAATAAAAGAAATATTATCAAAATGATTTATCTTACATTTTTCAAATTTTAAAAAATTTTATCACATTTTTTTATATATAAATTGACATGTTTATTGCATTTTGTTTTTTACAAAAAATAATGTATAAAAAATTAATACAAGAAATATTTTTGGATATTAATATATTATGATAATAACAAATTGTCACAATAATTAAAATTTATAAAAAAAATTTAAACCAATACACCAAAATAAAAGAAGGAAAAATAAAAAATAAAAAAATACAACTAGCCCCTAAATAAGTGACCGTTTGTTGCGGAAGAGAGAGAGTACAAACTGGTTTTAAACTCATTTCCCGCGACTTATCTAGTTCGAGCAGAAAAGGAAAGAAACCCTAATTGCATTCGCCATTTCTGTGTGTGCTGAACAGAGAGAAAAGTCAAAATGAAGAGGAATCGGGAGGGAAGACATGAATACGATTATGGAGATGGAGGGTCGTGGGTGAGAGGGCCTTTGATCGGCAAAGGCAGCTTCGGCTGTGTGTTTCTTGCCCATAACAGGAAGAAAGGCGGCTGCTTTCCCTCCGCCATGGCGGTCAAATCCTGCGAGCTTTCTTTCTCTGCTTCTCTGCAGAAGGAGAGAGAAATTCTCGGCAATCTTGACGGGTGCTCTAACGTTTTGCGATGCTTTGGGAATGAGACGACCACCAGTGAAGATGGGCAGAAGACGATCTACAATTTGCTTCTGGAGTTTGCCAGTGGAGGGACTTTGGGCGCTTTCATAAGGAAGAACGCCGCCGTTGCTGCTCTCATTCCCGAATCAGATGTCCGGGGCTACACTAGGGCTATTCTTCGTGGCCTCCAACACATTCACGCTTGGGGTTATGTTCACTGCGATTTGAAGCCAGACAACATTTTGCTATTCGCCCCAAATTCTGCTTCTGGCTCTGGTAAGTTTGTGCCTAAGATAGCTGATTTCGGACTGGCGAAGCGGAGGAGCGTGCAGGATCCTTGCTTCAGGGGAACTCTATTGTATATGTCACCAGAATCTTTGGTTCATGGCATACAGGGACCTCCTTCTGATATTTGGGCTCTTGGCTGTGTCGTGCTGGAGATGTTGACTGGAAGACCACCGTGGGGCGGTGCCGCAGATTTAGACCGTAATGGTCTTCTCTCTCGGATTCAAACTTTGACTGAATTGCCGAAAGTTCCTAATAGCCTATCCATAGAAGCCTGGGATTTCTTGAAGAGATGTTTTGCGAGGAAACCTAGGTTCAGGCCCACCGCCGAGCAGCTTTTGAATCACCCATTCGTTGCAAGATCATACCGCAAAGAGTACGAAACAGAAACTAATGGTTTTGGGCAGGAGGAGAAGGATAACAAGGAGGAGGACGTCGTAAACCCCATAAGGGGGTTGTCTGGGAAAGGGACCGATGATGAACATTCTTCGTTTTCCACCTATTATCAGAGTTTCAGTTCTGAGGATTTCTTCTCTTCTCTGTCAGAAGAAGTAATTTTCCCTATTATTCCGAGTTCCGAGTAAATTGTAGTTCTCACGACATGCAACTGATGACATATGTTCGTGTATAGTGGAGTTGTCTTGTTTTGGGTGGTCAAATCCATCCCTTTTTTTTTTTCTTTTTTCCTTTTTCCATAGAAAGATCAATGAATATAGAGAACAATTCGACTTGTCATTTTCGTATCTTTGTGCCTCTTATTTGATTTGATTTGATTATTATTATTATTTGAGGAATGTATCTATGCATGGGTCAATTGCATTGCTCTTTTTATAATGACACTGGAGTATAGAAAATCATATTAGGCTCATGATTCAGGCGATTGTGATTCTATTGCCTTTTCAAGGGAGCCTGAAATTAAATAAAAAGCTGCAGATAGGATGCTGATTCATTGACTATACTGGAAGACGTTAGACTTCAAGAAAGGGTACTGCATTAATTTGTTAACGTGGAGATAGAAGGATACACACATGAAAGAATTTGATGTAACTTAACGAGAAGCACCTTTTTATTTTCTTCCCTTGTTTTTTTTTTTTTTTTTTTTGCTCTTTAAAAAATAAAAATAATAATCCACCTACCTATAGTGTCCTTCTCTGGATGATGAGAAAAAGCAAAAAATGATTCAGCAGTAGGCGCTTTTGCCGTAAGTGATTTGCACCTTAGTGAGGGATACCAATATTCTAGTCCGAAGAAATGCTTGGCCACTGGAAATAGGTGTTTCTGAAATTCTTTTGCTGAATGGATATATTTTACTGCTGCAAGCTAGATAAAGTAGCTAGTAAAATAAGGCTCCACTTGGCATATCCCCAGCATCGGTATGTTCGTTCGTTTGTTATTATTATTTTTATCTTCCTATCACCAGAATGCATTACTTTGCAGCATGATGAAGCATTATATAACCGAAAAAAGAGCAAGAAAGCAATAAATTGAGTGCATGCTTACGCAGAGTGCTGTTCCTTGATGTCATACGACATTATTCTGCAGTTAACCCCCAAGAAAAAGGGTTTCTTGGTCCTATTCTTGGTATAATCATCGACATGTTCTTTTCTTGCATCCTTACTTCAAATAGATTTCCTTATTTTTGAAGTGACTATGGCCGATATTTTAACTAGTATTCACTGGTTTTCAGTAAGTTACCCGAACCCCATATGGTCATGTTACAGTTAAAAATTGTATGCCTGACCTATCTGGTTGGAGTTCAAAAACACTGTATATGTGGAAGAAAACCTAATATTCCGCATTATATCTTAGTTTGAAGTCAATAATTGTCTTGATAGAGTAATATAGTGAGGTTATTAGATTTCATCTGTTGAGTTGAATGCTGTATAAGTTGAAATGAGTTCGAGCATGTCAATGTCAATTTTGGAGAGGAAGTCTGTCAAATCCAGTTGGCTTTGTTTTCTTAGATTGCCATATTGTTTCTTTGAATTTTGGATGCATTTCTGTTTCATTTCTTGATGCCATTGTTCAGTCAAACTTGGACTATCCTCTTGACAAAGCCACAATGACAAATTTTCCAGTTAGTGTTCAAAAAAAGAAAGTAATTTGTAAATTTGTTAATGTTAAAAAAAAAAAATGGAGATTGGTTATTTGTAGAAGTGTGTGGAGTTTGCAGTGTGTGGAAGTGTCTCAATGTGTCTAAATGCGTAAAGGTTAAGGCATGCATGTACCATGCATGCTGGCAAGCAGGAATTAAGCTTGCAGCAATTAATGTAGCCGACATCTCATGCATATAAGGATATAGAGATTGGAAATATATCAGCCCCTTTCTTACTTCCCCTTCTCCGTTTCTATGTATTCATAAATATATATCCTCTAAAGACAGTTTCATTTCTTTTCCATGGAACCCAACATTTTGTGGTAATGAGAGCCAGCCAGTCCCTTCATCACGTACTTTTATATTCCACTCATAAATCAATTCAAAAATAACTTTAACCTGTGGCAAGGATCTTACTTTCATTTATTCTCAACAAGGAGTTCTACTTTTTGTCGGAGAAAATTATAATTTAAGGAGCACTCTTATAAATACATTTTTCATTTTCAATGATCTTTGGGATATCATTGAAGAGGGATATGAAGATGCACCGAGTCCAAAAATTAGAGCAACTTGGTCTTCGACAAAGCAGATAGAGCATAAAGAGAACAAGATGAGATATGCAAAAGCCTTATCCTTTACGCACCAAGGGGTAAGTAAATTTATTCTTCCTAAAATTATGGGTGCAATCGTCTAAAGATGCATGAAAAATTTTTAGAAAACAATTTGGAGGCTATGATAAAGTAATCTCCATAAAGCTCCAGAATTCATGAAGAGATTTTGATGATTTAGCCATGAAAGAAAAAGAGGAAATTTAAGAATTTTTTACCAGAGCAACTAGAATTATTAATCAAATTAGAGCTTATGGAGATACAATAGAGGATAAAAAATTGTTGAAAAACTTTTGAGAAGTTTACCTACTAAATTTGAGCATATTGTTGTTGCAATAGAAGAATCCAAAGATTTACCAAAACTCAACCTAGATGAGCTCATGTAAAGCCTAGAAGCCCATGAACAAAGGATGAACAGATTTCCAAACCAAGATTTAGAACAAGCTTTTCATTCAAAAATAAACATAGAAGAGCAAACTAATAAAGGATCTGCTTCATCTCAAAGAATTTCACGTGGAAGAGGACGTGGTAAAATCCAAAATTTTCGAACTCAAGACAAAGCAAGAAGAAGCAATTCTAACACTTAGTGCCAAATTTGCAAAAAATATGGGCACAAAATAAAATTTGTAGATTTCGGTGTAGAAAATGCAAGAATTCAAATCTTTCTCCAAATGAGGGTTGATATAAAGACCAACGAGAAAATAAAGAAGCCAACTATTCATAAGAGAGTGAAGAAAGAGAAGCAATGCAAGTATTTTATTCATGTATGAATGCTCAACAAGAGTTTGAGAACATTTGGTACGTGGATAATGCCCCTATAATAATCATATGACAGACAAAAAAGATTTGTTCATGAAGTTCAATGGCAAATTATCTTCTAAAGTAAAACTCGGACATGGCAAGTTACATAAAATTGCTGAAAAAGGAGCAATTGTAGTCACACAAAGGGAGGTAACTCTAAAGTTATATCTGATGTGTTTTACGTCCCTAACTTGACTCAAAATTTATTAATTAAGTGTTGGGCAATTGTTGACCTTATAGGTCAAATCTCGTTTTGATTATGACAAATACCTTGATACTTAATGTTTGATGAGTTTGTGTGCAAAATCAATTGGAGGTTTCTATATGATGCACATGGACTTGAAGAAAATAAAGACTCAAAATATTTATCTATTGTATTTTTATTTTAATTGGGTCTGTAATATTTAAGATATTATGGTCTGTAATAATTAATGCATATTATGCATGATAGGGTTTAAGCTCAAAAAGACCTAGACTCCTTAGGTCACCCATGCATGCATAAAAGAGTGTCCTATTAAAATAAGTTGATCATCATGCAAATAGGGTCAACATTTTAAATAGAAAAGGACCAAAATGCCCAAGGATGACATGTTCGGTCGACCGAACTTAGTTACACTGAGATCTTCGGTCGATCAATCCCCAACTGCGTCAACAAGTTGACCTCTCGGTCGATCAACCAAAAATATATAGGCAACGCCTTAATTGACCAAACCCCTACGTAGGAAATTCCAACTGCCTGGTCGACCAAACCTCCTATTTCAAAATGATCTGGTCAACCGAACCACACGGATTTGGAAAATTGCCTTTGAACCCTAAAGTACGATCGACCATATTCTCAGTTCAATTTTTACCTAGTCGACCGAACTGGATACTACGGTCAACCAAACTTCAAGTAAGGTCGACTGAGCCTCTCGGGTTGTTGAATTTTTGACTGAGAGTTAAACTGGATTAACTTTAATTAAACTTACTTAATCTTTTTCAAAAATACCCAGCGTGTCCCCAATGACTATATTTTTTCCAAATTCTATATATAGCCCTTCATTTGAAAAAAATTAAACATTGATTAGGATTTAAGATTGGGAAAAATTCTCTGAAAATATTTTTGTCCAAAATCCTTATACTTTCATATCTCTTCAATCCTATTCCCAAAAACCTACCTCTTGTACTCATCTAGCCACTTGCTTTGAAAGAAGGTAGTGTTTTCATATCATTTGTATAAGCTAAACCCTCCCTTGTTTATATTTGATTATGTGTTGATTTTTTTGGATAGTTAGCTAAGGTTTTTCCCATAATATTTCATTCATAAATATTTGATTGGGAAAAACCCTTGTGTGGCTTTTGATCTTGCATCTTCATTGCAAGTTTTCATAAGCTTGATTTGTACTTTGATGAAAACATTTTTAGCAAGCTTAAAAACTCTATTATTTACTGTGCTTGATATTTGAGAAATATTATTTGAAATATGTGTTAGGGTTTTAGAGAGCTTACGATTAATCACATTACAAGCATATTGGCTTAACATTAAAAGCCTCACTCTCACATACACACATTGATTTACATCCTATTTGAGAGTTACCACATTGGTTAACAAAATCTCACTTGAATTTGATATCCTATCATATGTGAGTGCATTATTTGGTTGAGCATATTGGTACACATCTGCATAGTTTAAGAAACATATTTGGTTGTACACAAAAATTTGTATTTCATTATTGTATTTCAGGCAAGGGCTTGAAGAGGGAGACTAGCTCTGTCAAACAGTTTCAGATTGGGTTTGACTCGGTTAGGAAAGGTAGGTGCACCATCCTGTTAAGGTGTGTTTAGGTTGAAGTCAGCCCCGTTAATTAACCTGTGTTAATTTAGGTGTAATCCCAAGAGGAGGGTGAATTGGGTATTTTAAAATTCTTTAAAACTTATTTACCACTTAGTCCCTATTTCTACATTTAACAAATTACTTATCAAGGTTGTGTGAGGTTATTCAACAAACACACATGTAATGTAAGTAGTAAAATGTGTAGCGGAAATTAAAAGGAGTAAAAGAGGAGAAAAGGCAAACACAGTTTTTACGAGGTTCAACCAACTCGGCCTACGTCCTCGCCTTGAGCAACTCACTCAAGGATTTCACTAAAATCCATACTCCTAAAATTGGGACGGAGCTTCCCTTACATCCGCAGCTTACAAGAGGCACAACTTCCTCCTCACCTGGTTCACAATCCGAATCGTCAATTACAATTTCAAATCTGCAAAACAACTCAAGATTCGCTTCTAACAAAGCTAGTGAGTACAATCGAAATTCCTAACACATATCCATATGATGAAACTTGAAACTCAATATGTATGTAACAATACAATCGTGAATGAATGAATATGCTTAACCAAATTTCTCTTTTATCAAATCTCCCAAAATATTTGTATGAGTAATAGCTTTGAAGACAAGATGCACAAATATCAAATATGATCTTGTTAAAAAGTTTGTCTTGAATATTATAAAGATCTAAATCAATAAGCTTTCTCCCAAATTTTCAACCACAATATGATCTTTGTAATATGTAAATTAATATATATATATAATGTGATTTCCAAAGATCAAAAACTGAATATAATGTTTTCTAGAAAATATCTCTCCATAAAATATATAGTTATGAACACTAAGGATATTTAATCAAATGGTTTTAAGATGTCTAAAATATAGAGCCTTTAACAGAATGCACACTTGATTCAAAAACTATTTAACCAATGGCAAAAACATTTCTTAAGTAGTGATCATATCTAAATAAACTATAAGTAAATACACCCAAGGTCAATCACTCAGCTTATATTCAATAACAGATTTTGAGATGAAAAGTTCTTTGAAAGATATATATCAACAAGCAAATCAATTTATATGAAAACCTCAATGATAATAAGTATTAACATGTAGATCGATTTACCAAACCTCAATACCAAAAAGAGTACACAATGATTGCTAGATTGTATTTTTCAAACTCAAGATAGTCTTAGCTCAGATTCGACGTAATAACTTTGAAATCCTAAACAAAAGTTTCAGCAGTATGTTCAAAGTTGTGCTAAACATGCAATCTCCTTAATCGTATGCCAAAGGCTTGTTCTACTCTCTTCTCTTCGATCTTTGCTCCAACACTAGGGTTTAGATGTTCAACATATAGGTATCTTTCCCTTAGAATAAATCTCAATTGTTGGATCAAAAAATAATTCGCGAGTTCTCTCATTAAAAATTAAATTTTTAAACTTTCTTGAAGGTTCAGACGACTGAGGGTTAAGGCCTAGACGATTGAAGTTCCTTAGAGTTTCAAAAAATTAACCTGGACACAGGGTCAGATGACTAAAGTTGGGGTTCAGTCTTCTGAAGTGTCGGGTTCAGACGACTGAAGTCTAAGTTAAGTTTTTTGAGGCGCTTCTGCCAGGTTCTGTGTTTCACTATAAATTCTTCAGACGACTGAACTTAATCTTCGGTCTTTTGAAGAAATTCTTCAGACGACTGAGCTTAATTTCGGTCTTTTGAAGTTCAAACTTCAGATGACTGAACGTGGAGTTCAGTCTTTTGAACTGATCAATTCGTGGATTTTTTCTTTTTAGTTTAAAAAATCTGCTTTGCTCTCTTTCTTTGCTCTTTTATAAAATATTTTTTGGGATTTCAAAAATATGTCTAAGTCCATAAATATCCTCTAATGCCCATACTTGGTCCGAAAGGCTGTCTTTGATACATCTTTTACCCTTACCTTCACTTAATGATAACCTGATCTGAGGTCAATCTTAGAATACACCCTTGTATTCTAGAGCTGGTCAAACAAATCATCTATATGGGGTAGAGGATACTTATTCTTCATTGTCACCTTATTAATTTCCCTATAATCTATACACATCCTCATGAACCTATCTTTCTTCTTCACAAATAATACCGGAGCTCCCCATAGAGATACACTGGGCCATATAAATCCATTTTCAAGAAAATCTTGCAACTAATTCTTTAATTCTACCAACTCTGCTAGTGCCATTCGATAAGGTGCTTTAAAGATCGACATTGTACATGGAAGTAGATCAATAGGAAAATTTACCTCATGACTAGGTGGCAAGCCTGATAACTCATCTGGAAAAGCATCTGTAAACTTCTTTACTACTGGCGTACTAGTGAGCTTCAATTCATTCCCTAAAATTTCCTTCACAAAGGCCACGAATCCTTGACAACCACTCAGAAGCAGTCTCCTCGCCTGAATAGCTGAAACTAACTGAGGCGGGGATTGCATATGCGACCCTATAAACCTGAATTCTAGTCTTCCCGGAGGTCTGAATATTACTTCTTTCAAACGACAATCTATGCTGGCGTAATTGGATGCCAACCAGTCCATACCAAAAATTACATCGAACCCATGCATGTCTAATACTATCAAATTAGCTGGCAAAATTTTCCCTTGAATGTCAACTAGACAGCCTAGGAGCACTCAACTACATCTCACTATTGACCTTGTCAGTGTAGTTACTAACAGTTCGGTGTCTAACAACTACGTTCATATAAATTTTCAAAACCTTTTTGCTCTCTTGCTTTGATTACTTATAAAACATTTTCTAGGGTTTGAAATAAAGTTCTCTAAGTCCAAAAATACCTTTAAAGAGATTCAAAATATTTCATGAGATATTTTGATATCAAGTACTTACATCATTGATCTTAAAGCCTAAAAATCTAATCTTCAAGTCTTCCATGGTATTTTACTTTATGTCTCTTTTAACTTAAGTTTAAGTCAGCTTTATGTTTCCACATACACTTTACTCATGTTGGTGTTGCTTGAGCTTTCTTTGGATCACTCTACATGTGAATGTGGCTTTTGAGTCCTTAGTGTTCTTGAGCTTTCCATTGCTTTTCTTTTGAACTTTGTCTTTCTAGAAACATCATCACTCTGACAAACACATGTTAGATTATCCTTCATTTGTTATCATCAAAACAAGATTTGAAAGCCATATTAGGCCAACAATCTTCCCCATTTTTGATTATGACAAATAAGGAGTAAAGATGAGAGATCCTTTGAAAAGGCTCCCCCTTACAATAAGCATTCCTTTTAATAAGTTTGAAAAATGATGATATCAAATATGAGTAAGGTCAAATAAAATCACAATTTAAGCATATGAACACCAATTAAGTATTTCAAGCATATGAACACACATAATCCAATATATTTCATTATAGCATATGTAGTGTGCCTTTGCTGCTTTAATATTCATTTTAATCATTCATATATGTTTCAACATGTTTGCTCACATTGTGCTTTAATAGTCATTCTTTAACAATCAATCATTCATATTTGCTCATATCACACAATTCATATTTTCAAAAGTCATATTTGCTTCAAAATTCATCTTTGCTTATAATATTCTCTCCCTCTTTTGACATCATTCAAAAAGAATCGAGGGGTAAAAGCAAAAAAGGCATAATACAAGCAAAAAGTCATTACAAGCATAAGAAAATACAAGCAACTCAAGGCTACATAAAAACTTAAGTGTTTACATCAAGATTTATTAATACATCATAAAAATGCTACAGTTCTAAAAGTCAGTTCTCGGCATCATCATCTTCTGTTTTAGATTCTTCATCTTTCTCTTCTTTAGCTTCTTCTTCTTTCTCATCACCTTCTTCTTCTTCTTCTTCTTCTTCTTCTTCTTCTTCTTCTTCTTCTTCTTCTTCTTCTTCTTCTTCATTTCCTTCCTCTTCTTCACTTTCCTTTTCTTCACTTCCCTCCTCAGAATCCTCATCATCACTCCAAGGGGCTGAACTGGTGTCCATGATATCACCACCCTGGGAGAAGCTAGCCTGATATTCCTCAATATGGATGAGGCACTGATCAAGTGAGGATACCTTCTCTTGAAGGCTTTGGAGTCCGAACCTCATATCCGAACTGAAGGATGAAAAGTCACTCTAAAAGGACATGAACCAAGAAGGTGTGTCTATAGGAGGACCTTGGTCATGTGCTGGAGGAGGAGGAGGAGCTACTGCACGTGCACGTTAAGGTCTACCTACTTTGAAGTACCGACCTTGATTGCTCTTATCATAGCCCATTTGTTTCAAGGTGGTGGAGTTGAAGAGATTATAACGTGTGCGTTTGATGAACAATTCAGATGGAGTAGAGATATCAAGCTGAGCAAAAATGAGGAAAATGAGACTTGACAGATCGAGTTTCTTTCTTTTATGAAAACACCATAGAACAAAACACTCAACGTAGGAAAGATGGTCAAAAGAGCCAGTCTTGGGTAAAATGTTGTACGAAACAATTTTGTATAGGATTTGGGCTTGGTGATTCAGTTGTTTATACAATGGGGGATGTCCAAAATACACTGGTGCATTTTCCATAATCAAGGGTAAAAATGCTTCAAGGGTAAAATCTTGCTCTAAGATCCAAGATTGAGCAAAAGTAGGACACTCAAATTCTCCTCGAGTGATATTTAGAATAGGAGCTAAAATCTAAGGGGTTAAAACAATTTTCTTACCCCGAATTTATGTAGCCAAAACACCATCACTATGAAGCATGTTGGCATAAAATTTTTTGATAAGGTTAGGGAACATGCCTTTGGATTGATAAATTACGAAGTTTGGCCAATCTATATCCCTAAGAGAAGAACTGTAACGGAGCTTTGATGGAGGTGCGACTAGCCATTGTTCAATATTGTTCTCATCTCTACCAATAGAAGTGCCACGATTAGTTGTTGTCTTTGTGCGAGGCATTGTAAAGATCAAAAATCAAACAAAAAATCAGTTCAGAAACCCTAGAATCCTTAGGTGATGAAGTATTGCTGACTCTACGAGTCCAATCTGGTTTTTCATAATGACCAATAACTTGGTATTTGATTTGTGCATTGAGATTGTGAATAGGAACTACATATATAGCATGCACGGAAAGATAGCAAGTCATGGAAGCCATGATGATGAAAACTACATATCTTGGCACAATCCATGGAACTCAAAAAGTACAAGAATGAATATGCAAGCGACAAGTTCAAGAGCGTCATGGGAATGGGTACTTAGACCTCATGTATTTATATTTTCATATGATTTAATTTGAGGCTCAAATCATACCTTAAAATGACCTTAGGACTCATGCATTTCATCAACATCATTAGGGGACATTCATGGACTTAGAAATAATGTCAAAATCCCGAAAATATTTTTATAAAAGAGCCAAGAAAGAAAACAAAACAGATTTTTCAAACTAAAAGAAAAAATTCAAGAATTGGGAACTTTAGAAGACTGAAGTCAACGTTCAGTTGTTTGAAGTGGCAACTTCAAAAGATCGAAGTTAACCTCAGTCATCTGAAGAATATCTTTAGAAGTCTGAAGATTAAGTTCAGTCGACTGAAGAAATTCTGGTGAAACTCAGAACCTGGCAGAAGCACCTCAGAAGACTGAACTCACACTTCAGTTGTCTGAACCCAACACTTCAGTCGTCTGAGTCCCAACCTCCGCCATCTGACCCTGTGTCCATGTTATTTTTCAAAGCTTAAAAAGAACTTCAGTTATCTGGGCCCTTGACCTCAGTCGTCTGAACTTGCGGGTAAATTTAAAATTTTAATTTTTATCAAGAGAACTTGCGAGATATTTTTTGATCCAACAGTTGAGATCTATTCTAAAGGCAAGATCACTATATATACTAAATATCTAAACCCTAGTATGAGAACTAAGACATATGAGAAGAGAAGGGAACATCTTGTTGAAAATAGAATTGAGAAACTTGAACGTCTTGATATACGATTGCCTGCACTCCAACTTACAATCATCAAGGTTGGACAAATCAACTCAGAAAATCAAAGGGAATCTATTTACACATCTTGATTTCAACTTGGTTTTGAGGTTTGGTTAATTCATTTAGTGATTTCAAGAGTTTTTCATATCATCATATGTTGTTGAATATCATTAGAGAAGATTGATATCGAATCTTCATATACATATAGAGAGTGTTGTTGACTAGTTCATTACTTGAGAAAGTTTTACTTTGGCCATTGATTAAAGAGTTATTTTTTAAGCGTGTTCTTAGCTAAAGACTTAATATCTTGGATACTCCTAAACTATTTGATTAGATATCCTTAGTCGTGCATAACTATATATATTATTGAAGGATAGTTTATGAAAATCTTATATTAA
Organism: Malania oleifera; assembly: GCF_029873635.1. Taxonomy (NCBI): domain Eukaryota; kingdom Viridiplantae; phylum Streptophyta; class Magnoliopsida; order Santalales; family Ximeniaceae; genus Malania; species Malania oleifera. The sequence continues at coordinate 42,456,462 of NC_080422.1, read as the reverse complement.
GGTTTGATATTTGGTAATCTCATTATATATAAATATATATGTATACATTAAGTTTAATATTACAAAGATCATGTTGAGATTGAAATCTTGAGAGAAATATTGTTTTGACAAAGAGTGTTTTTCAAATCTTTGCAATCTTTAAAGTTGCGTGTGTACTCAAATATTTAACCTAAGTTATCCAAAGCATTGATTTATATAAATAATTTTGGAAGATTTGATAAAAGGGATAGTTAGTGAATCATACTCTAGCATATAATGATTACATCATTACATTCATTCTGAGCTTCAGGTTTCATCATATGTTAATGTATTAGGAATTTGAATTGTACTCACTAGCTTTGTTGGAAGCAATTTTGAGCGTTTTATAGATTTCATTGTATTCACAGTTCGGGTTGTGAACCAGTTTTGAGAAGAGAGTTGTATCTCTTATAAGCAGTGAATTAGGAGGAAGTTGTACCTCTTGTAAGCAGCGGATTGTAAGGGAAGCTCCGTCCCAATATAAGGATCCATGATTATAGTGGAATCCTTGAGTGGGTTGCTCATGGTGAGGACGTAGGCTCGGTTGGCTGAACCTCGTAAAAATTGTGTTTGCATTCTCTCTTCCCTAATCTCTTTACTTTCCGCACTACATTTCATTATTTACATGGCATGTATGTTTCTTGAATAATTTCACATGAACTTGATAAGTAATTGGTTGAATTTAGACATAGGGATTAATTGGTAGATAAGTTTGAATTTTTTTTTTTAAATACCCAATTCAACCCCCTCTTGGGATTACATTTAAATCAACATTTCGTATTAGAGCGGGTTTACATAGACTTAATAGTTTATTTGTAAAAAGATCACATGGCACATATCGGTGTAACTCCATTCGGTGAGGGACACTCATCCACTAGACCACCAATTTTCTGTGGTATAAATTACACCTATTGGAAACGTAGGATGAGCATATATCTATTGAACGTAGATTGGAAGGTATGGAAAATAGTGACTAAAGGAAATCATGTTCCCATGAAAGTAATTGATATGATTAATGTACCTAAAACTAAAGATGAGTACACAGAGGAAGACTAGAAATCAGTACAAACCAATGCTACTACCATGAACTTGCTTTTTTGTGCATTAGATGTAAATGAATTTAATAGGGTAATGGCTTGTAACTCAGCTGAAGAAATTTGGGAAAAATTAGAAGTTACATATGAAGGCACTAAGGAAGTCAAGGATAATAGGATAGACATGCTCACCAGTGAATATGAAGCATTTAAAATGATGGCAGATGAATCTATACAATCCATGTACACTAGATTCACGCACATCATAAATTATTTAAATACTCTTGGAAAAACTTACCCTACTTATGAGTTAATCAGGAAAATACTCAGGGAATTACCTCTAGTGTGGGAAGCGAAAGTTATGACAATAGCAGAAGGGAGAAATCTCATGGAGATGTTGGTGGACGAACTCATTGGATCGCTTATCACTTATGAGCTTGCTATAAATGAGAGAAGAACAAAATAAGGCAAAGAAAGCCATAGTGCTTAAGGCAACATCTCACAGCTTTAGTGAGGAAAGTGACTCAGAATCAGATGACGACATGACCTTGATAACTGTAAGAACCTGAACCATGATATATGGATTTATTATGTAAAATAAGGGTAAAAAGGGTAATTGTACAGACTTCTTCGACGAGGCCAGGGTTTGTCGACGAAGGTTGAAGGCTTCTTGTCGATGAAATTCAGAGGCTCGTCGACAAGGAAAAGCCAAGAGGTTTCGAAAGTAGAAGTATCAGGTTCGTCAACGAAATCGATATCTCATCGATGAAATCCCTGAAGACCTCATCAATGAGGACGCCATCTTGTCGACGAAATCACCCAAGTCAAAGGCCTTTAAAAGATCTTTTGGGGTTGCTTAGTTGTTAAGTTTTGGAAATCCTCTCCCTCTCTCTCTAGACTTCGAAGCTCTCACTCTCTCTCTCTAGTTTTCTTTGCTGTTCATTGCCTAATTCGTAAATCCACCATTACCGCGAGGATCAGGAAAGGATTCTCTATGTTTCTGGCGGATCGAAATCTCGTTTCAGAGATTTTTGGGTTTTGGGCTAAAATTGCGGTAAGGCTCGATTTTCATTTCTGATTCAGTATATGTGTAGTAGTAAGAGTTGTAAGCATGTATTGTACTGTGGTATGTAGGTTTTGGAGTCTCGGTTCGTAATTTTGGAGACCGTAGAGTTCGTAGTTGGAATTCAAGTTATGGTAAGGGGATTCTATTTATATCAGTTTATTTTCAAAATCGGGATCGGTAAGCTTGTAGGCTATGATTGTATATATGATTTGACTACTTGTTTGGGGAAATCTATTGGATAAAAATACAAAATTTTTGGGTTACAATTTTTGGGAAAATTGGGGATTTTGGGAATCATCTCTACCTTGTTTGGAAAACTATTGATTATGTTAAAACTGTATTATTGAGATGACCGTAATCCATATTTGCATAAATTGTATACTTGAATTTATAAATGATACAATTTGCCGTAAACCAAATAAGTGTGGTATGTATGGTTGTATGAAATTGTTCCAGGTATGTTGTAAAAAGGCTATGTGGCGGCTTATTACCGTACGCTGATATATATAGGAGTATAAGCTTCAAAATGATTCCAGGTTTTGTGAAATCGACTAGGGGCGGCTAATTACCGTACGCCAAAACAACTATGTGGCGGCTAATTACCGTATGCTGTGCCATGTATCGATTAACTACCGTGGGCGAGAGTGGTCGGCTCTATATCCGGGGTGTGAAATATCACCAGTATGTTCCGGCTGGTCACCGAAGGGTGTGTTCTATACCGTATGGAACAATGTACTCACTGTGGGCCTCGGTCGTCGCATCGTAGTTGCGTATGTAGCAATGTAATCGCTGTGAGACTTGGGTGACCTTGTGTAGTTGCGTATGGAGCAATGTAATCACTGTGGGCCTAGGTCGTCGCGGCGTAGTTGCGTATATAACAATGTAATTGATGTGAGACTAGGTGACCTTGTGTAGTTGCGTACTAGTTTGACGACACTGACCGTATGTTTTGGGTATCATATGTACTGGAATGGTTTTGGGAAAATACTGGAACTGTTTGTAATTGTATGAAACTGTATGGAAATGTTTCAAACTATATTGTATCTTATAGTGTTATGTAGTATGTAAAATAACACTAGTATGCCATACACTGATATAACCTGTTTTCTTCCTTACTGAGAGGTGTCTCACCCCAATGTACGTACAATGTTTTTAAGGTCCTTTAGGTAGCCGTAAGTAGCATCCTAGCATCTGGAAGCGAGGGTGTTGTTAGCTACTTCTAGTACCGTTAGGTACGATTTTTGGTGTCCAGGTTGTCGGACAAGTTTTTGTAGACACCTGAGGTATGCTAGGTATTATGGGAATGTATATATTAGTTTGCATTGACTCTGGTATGATATGGTATATGTATAAAAGACCATATTCCGCTACCTATTTTGATGAGTATGGATATTTATGTGTATGTATATGAGGCATCCGTTCACCCCACGGGGTCGGACCCTCTTTTTGTGTTGTATCATGTATGTTTTAATTGATACAGAGACAGGTTAGGTTACTAAATTCACACTTGGGACCCACCTACAGGTTCGGGGCGGGACACTAACAAAGAAGTTCGGGAAGGTCTTGAAAAAGAATAAGAAGTTCAACAGAAAATTCTGGAACTCAAAATCATAAAGAGGAGAGTCAAGCATGAAGAAAAAGAAGGAAGATTCTCCAACATGCTACAACTTCCAAGAGGTTGAACACATCAAGCCTGAGTGTCCCAAACTAGTGAAAGCCTCAAAGAAAAAGAAGGCACTGAAAGTCGGTTGGGATACATACAACACTAGTTGTTCAAAATCTGAATCCAGCAATGATGATATTGTCAATCTGTGTCTAATGGCACATGATAACCTTTATGTACAATCATCATTTTCATCAACTTCGTATTATTCTAGTGATTCTGAAAATGAAAGTGACATGATTTCATATGATGAACTGAAACAAGAATACTTGTACTCTATTAAAATGCTTGAGTAGAAAATAAAGAAAATTTCTAATTTGAAAAGTAAAGTCAAAGAACTTTCAAACTTAGTTGAACGTCAAAATGAATCTCATGCATCTCTTATGAAAGATAAAGAATTGAAAATTGAGGAGTTAGAAAAGGATTTGAAAGATAAATCTGAGATTATTTGCAAATTCACTGAAGGACAAAACAATTTTGAAAAGCTCGTAGGAAGTCAAAGAAATTCCCTAAAAAAGGAAGGTGTTGGTTTTAATGGGGAAGAAAATGTAAAACAAAGACATCTTTTCAAGGGATATTTTGTAAAAGAGCCAAAATCATATGTTCTAACTAAAGATTATCATAGACACATTACATGTTTTAAATGTAAAAGGTTGGGTCACATAAAGTTTGACTGTCCTTTTAAAAATAAAGATGTTAAAATTAAGAAAGTATGGAAGGTAAAATGAGAATCTAGCACTAACCCCCCTATACCCAAGAAAATTTGGGTACCAACGCTAGTTTTTTGATTGTGTCGTGTCTTACCGATATGCTTAAGATCATCATCCTAAAAGACAGATGATATATAGATAGTGGATGCTCATGTCACATGACTGGGGATAAAGCGAAATTCACATCCATCACACCCAAGGATGAAGGATTTGTCACCTTTGGAGATAATGTTAAGGGAAGGATCATAGGTGTAGGTAAAGTTGGTAATGATTCGTCACTTATTATTGATGATGTTTTACTAGTAGATGGTTTAAAGCACAACTTATTGAGTATAAGTCAACTGTGTGATAAAGGTTACAAAGTGTCTTTAGAACATGAAAAGTGCACTATTGAACATAAAACTGATAATAAGACATTGTTCACTACCGAACGTCATGATAATGTATATACCACAAGCTTTGATAACTTAACCTCATAGAGTGTGACATACTTCTCTACTATGAATGAAGTTAGTTGGATTTGGCATAGGAGACTAGGACACGCAAACATGGATTTAATCTCAAAACTTGTTAAGAAAGAATTAGTTAAGGGATTGCCTAAGACTAAATTCGTGAAAGTTAAAATTTGTGATGTATGCCAACTAGGAAAACAAGCAAGATCAAGCTTTAAGAAGAAGAAAGAAATCTCCACTACTAGGCCGCTCCAAATGCTACACTTAGACTTATTTGGACCAAACCCAATTCAGAGTTTAGGAGGAAAAATGTATGCATTTGTCATAGTTGATGATTTTTCAAGATATGCATGGGTATTATTCTTAAGTCACAAAGATGAAACATGTGAACAATTTATAAACCTGTGCAAGAAAATCCAAAATGAAAAGGGATATACAGTCATGAAAATTCAAAGTGATAAGGGTAGAGAATTTAAAAATCAAAGCATGGAAGATTACTATAATTCATTAGGAATTGCCCATAACTTTTCAGCCCCTACAACACCACAAAAGAATGGTGTAGTTGAGAGAAAGAATAGGTTTATACAAGAAATGACTAGAACTATGCTTAACGAACATAAATTACCAAAGTATTTCTGGATTGAGGCAGTGAATATCGCCTGCTATGTGCTAAATAGAGTTCTGATTAGACCATCACTTAATAAGAGTCCGTACGAGTTATGGAATGACTATAGACCAAATATATCATATTTTCATGTCTTTGGCTATAAATGTTTTGTTCTTAGAGACAATGAGCATCTAGGAAAGTTTGATGTGAAATCTGATGAAGGTATCTTCTTAGGGTATGCCTTAGATAGTAAAGCCTATAAAGTATATAACAAACAAATATTAACGGTTATAGAATCAATTCATGTAGTGTTCGATGAGTCAAATCCCTTCTCCAAAAGAACTGATGAAAATGAAATTGAGATAAACAAGGAACTTGAGAAACTATCCATTGAGAATAATTCAGAAAAGAGAAATGAAACTAAGGAAACATCCATTGAAACTAATCAAATTGAAAATGAGGTTAAAAATCACCTAGAGAATGGAAGTACATAAAGAATCATCCCATTGATCAAGTAATAAGTGAACCATTACATGGAGTAGCCACACGATCCTTACTTAGGAATATGATTAGTCATTTTGAATTTCTATCTCAAGAAGAACCTAAGAATATGAGTGAAGCTATAGAGGATGAATCATGGGTGTTGTCCATGCAAGAAGAGTTAAATCAGTTTGAGAGAAACAAAGTATGGACATTAGTTCCTAAACCTGAGGATAAGTCAATCATTGGAACAAAATGGATATTTAAGAACAAGAAAGATGAACATGGGATAGTGGTTAGAAATAAAGTTAGACTAGTAGCTCAGGAATAAAACCCAGAAGAAGGTATAGATTTTGAAGAAACCTTTGAACCTGTAGCTAGAATGGAAGCCATTCGAATGCTTTTAGCATATGCAGCTTTTAAGGATTTCAAGGTATATCAAATGGACGTCAAAAACACATTTTTAAATGGTTACATAAATGAAGAATTGTATGTAGAACAACTCCTAAGTTTTGAAAACCATAAGGATCCAGATCACGTGTATAGACTGACAAAAGCCTTATACGGTTTAAAGCAAGCTCCTAGAGCTTGGTATGAAAGGTTAAGCGATTTTCTACTAGAAAATGGATTTATAAGAGGAAAGATAGATACAACTCTGTTCATAAAGACTAAGAAAGATGACATTGTCCTAATTCAAGTATATGTAGATGACATCATATTTGGCACTACGAATAAAGAATTGTGTAATGAGTTTTCTAATACCATGCAAAATGAATTTGAGATGAATATGATGGGTGAACTAAATTTCTTCCTAGGAATTCAGATCAAACAAGCAAAACATGGAATATTCATAAGTCAATCGAAGTACATTAGGGATCTACTCGAAAAGTTTAATATGGAAGATGGAAAAATACTAGGTACACCTATGGGCATTTCATTGAAATTAGATAAAGATCAACAAGGTATACCAGTAGATGTCAAATTTTATCGTGGAATGATAGGTAGCTTACTTTATCTGATTGCCAGCAGACCTGACATAATGTTTAGCGTATGTTTGTGAGCAAGATTTCAGTTTGCACCAAAAGAGTCACATTTGCTAGCTGTTAAACAAATACTTAGATACCTAATAGGAACCGTGGAAATTGGATTATGGTATCCTAAGTACACATCTTTCGTGATTGTCAGTTATTCAGAAGCCGATTTTGCGGGTAGCAAAGTGGATAGGAAGAGCACAAGTGGTACTTGTCATTTCTTAGGACATTCATTAGTCTTTTGGTTTTCCAAGAAACATAATTCAGTTGCTTTGTCCACAGCTGAGGCTGAATACATAGCAGCAGGTAGTTGTTGTGCTCAAATGCTATTCATGAAATAACAATTGAAGGATTTTGGATTAAGCTATAAAACAATCCCTATAAGATGCGATGAGTGTAATAAATATCTCAAAGAATCGCATATTACATTCACGAACTAATCATATAGAGATACGACACCATTTTCTTCGTGATCATGTGCAAAAAGGGGATGTGACACTTGAGTTTGTATGCATGGATGAACAAAGGGCAGATATATTCACGAAACCACTTGGGGAGTATAGGTTTATCCAAATTAGGTGAGAATTAGGCTTAATGCATAGTTAAGAGGTTGCCTAGAATTATAGTAGACGATATAATTCAGGGGGAGCAATGTTACTTAAAATTCACAATTTGTTAAAAGTGCCATGGTTAGCTAATTGATTCAACAGTCGGTATCGCAGTTTTAAGATGTAAAGATTTGGTATCACATTAATTAACATTTAGTATTCTCACATAATCTTTGAAACTTGGCACACTGTGTATGTTCACAATGCAATTTACATTCCACAACACATATTTATGCATTAACAAAGGGGGTGGTTGATGTAAAAAGGGGAGAAGTATTTTTTTTTTTTTTTTTTTGTCAAATCTGATAGTTGAACTAGCTTAAAACTTTATAGTTTCAAAGGGGAGAAGAACATAAGGTTAAGTCCACTTATGCACTATTATTATATACCTTTTTGTTGATGTCAAAAGGGGGAGAAGAATGGGCAAAAATTGTTGTTATTGATGATATGCAAAGGGGGAGAAGGAAATAAAAAAATTTGTTGAAAAGTCAGGAGCAAAACTAATTGTGTAAAGGGGAGAAAATTCAGGCTATAGGATAAGATTTAGGGTAAACAGTGTGTGTATGTACATGAGCATATTTCAATTATTGAATATTTAAGGCATTATTAGAGAGGGGGGGGGGGCCTTGTTAGGTGTAACCCATTATCTTTTTTTTTTTTCGTTTATGTATTTGTCATCATCAAAAAGGGGGAGATTGCTGACTCTATGAGTCCAATATGATTTTTGATAATGACAAATCACTTGGTATTTGATTTGTGCATTGAGATTGTGAATAGGAACTATATATATAGCATGCAGGGAAGGATAACAACTCATGGAGGTCATGAAAATGAAAGCATAAATATCTTGGCACAGCCCATGGAACTCAAAGAGCACAAGAATGAAGATGCAAGCAACAAGTTCAAGAGCATCATGGGAATGGGTACTTAGATCTCATGTATTTACATTTTCATATGATTTAATTTGAGGCTCAAATCATTCCTTAGAATGACCTTAGGACTCATGCATTTCATCAAGATCATTAGGGGACATTCATGGACTTAGAAATAATGTCAAAAACCCAGAAAATATTTTTATAAAAGAGCCAAGAAAGAAAGCAAAACATATTTTTCAAACTAAAAGAAAAAATTCAGGAATTGGGAACTTCAGAAGACCGAAGTCAACGTTCAGTCGTCTGAAGTGGCAACTTCAGAAGACCGAAGTTAATCTCAGTCGTCTGAAGAAATTTCTTTAGAAGTCCGAGGATTAAGTTCGGTCGTTTAAAGAATTTCGAGTGAAACTCAAAACCTGGCAGAAGCACCTCAGATGACTGAACTCACACTTCAGTCGTCTGAACCCAATACTTCAGTTGTTTGAGCCCCAACCTTAGTCGTTTGACCCTGTGTTCAGGTTATTTTTCAAAGCTTAAAAATAACTTCAGTCGTCTGGGCCTTTGACCTCAGTCGTCTGAACTTGCAAGTAAATTTAAAATTTTAATTTTTATCAAGAGAACTCACTAAATATTTTTCAATCCAACGGAGGCAAGATCACTACATATACTAAATATCTAAACCCTAGTATGAGGACTAAGACATATGAGAAGAGAAGAGAACATATTGTTGAAAAGAGAATTAAGAAACTTGAACGTCTTGATATACGATTGCCTGCACTCCAACTTACAATCATCAAGTTTAGGCAAATCAACTGAGTAAATCAAAGGGAATCTATCTACACATATTGATTTCAACTTGGTTTTGAGGTTTGGTTAGTTCATTTAGTGATTTCAGGAGTTTTTCATATCATCATCTGTTATTGAATATCATTAGAGAAGATTGACATCGAATCTTCATATACATATAGAGAGTGTTGTTGACTAGCTCATTGCTTGAGAAAGTTTTACTTTGGCCATTGATTAAAGAGTTATTTTTTACGCGTGTTCTTAGCTAAAGACTTTATATCTTGGATACTCCAAAACTATTTGATTAGATATCCTTAGCAGTGCATAACTATATATATTATTGAAGGATAGTTTATGAAAATCTTATATTAAGGTTTGATATTTGGTAATCTCATTATATATAAATATATATATCTATATATATATATATATATATATGTATGTATACATTAAGTTTAATATTACAAAGATCATATTGAGATTGAAATCTTGAGAGAAATATTGTTTTGACAAAGAGTGTTTTTCAAATCTTTGCAATCTTCAAAGTTGTGTGTGTACTCAATGATATGACCTAAGTTCTCCAAAGCATTGATTTATATAAATAATTTTGGGAGATTTGATAAAAGGGATAGTTAGTGAATCATACTCTAGCATATAACGATTACATCGTTACATTCATTATGAGTTTCAAGGTTCATCATATATTAATGTATTAGGGATTTGAATTGTTCTAACTAGCTTTGTTGGAAGCAATTTTGAGTGTTTTACAGATTTCATTGTATTCATGGTTCAGGTTGTGAACCGGTTTTGAGGAGAGAGTTGTATCTCTTGTAAGCAGCGGATTATGAGGAAGTTGTACCTCTTGTAAGAAGTGGATTGTAAGGGAAGCTCCTTCCCAATTTAAGGAGCCAGGATTTTAATGGAATCCTTGAGTGGATTGCTCAAGGCGATGACGTAGGTTGGGTTTGCTGAACCTCGTAAAAACTGTTTTTAGGCAAGGACGTAGGTCGGGTTTGCTAAACGTCGTAAAAACTGTGTTTACATTCTCTCTTCCCTTATCTCTTTACTTTCCGCACTACATTTCATTATTTACATGGCATGTATGTTTGTTGAATAATTTCACACGAACTTGATAAGTAATTGGTTGAATTTAGACATAGGGATTAATTGGTAAATAAGTTTGAAAGAATTTTTTAAAATACCCAATTCACCCCCCTCTTAAGATTACACCTAAATCAACAAGTATAATCGAGTTTGGAGCCTTAGATTTATGCGTTTTGTGGTGAGGATTGAGGGAGACAAAGAGTGGGAGCTTCGGATTAGGGGTGGGATAGTGTTCAGAAGACTGAAGTTAGGGTTTTAAAGTGTTAAATGTATAGTTCCCTCGACCTCAGAAGACTGAAGATTAAGTTCAGTCTTCTAAAGATTTTTCATAATCAAGAAACTGAACAAGTAGTAGCACCTTAGTCATTTGAGGTGATGGCTCAATCGTCTACGCCTTCAGTGCTACAGTGCTCAGTCATTTGAGCTTCCAAGTTTAGTTGTCTGAAGTCTATAAATTCTTGAAAATCTTTTCTATTCTCATCCCAAAACCTTTCTAAATTACTTCCCTACTATGTAGCAATCCATGCTCTTTTTAATAGTTATAAATCTTTCTTCGGAGAGAGGTTTTGTAAAGATGTCCGTCCATTGATCATTTGTGTTAATAAATTCAAGTGATATATCTTCTTTTTGAACATGATCTCTTAAAAAGTGATATCTTATATTAATGTATTTAGTTCTTGAGTGTGATATAGGATTTTTAGATATATTTATCTCATTTGTGTTATCACGCTTGATTGGAATAGTTGTGTATTGAAGATTAAAGTCTTTTAATTATTGTTTCATATACAACGTTTGTGCAGAACAACTCTTGGCTGCTACATATTTAGTTTCAGCAGTTGATAAGGTTACGAAGTTTTGTTTCTTAGAAAACCAAGATATCAATTATTGTCCTAGAAAGTGACAAGTGCCACTAGTACTTTTTCTATCTATTTTATACCCTGCATAGTTGGCATCAAAATAGCTAATCATTTTGAATCCGGTGTCCTTTAGGTACCAAAGTCCTAGATCAATTGTTCCTAACAAGTATCTTAGGACTCTTTTAATAGCTATTTGGTGTGATTCTTTGGGTACTAATTGAAATTGTGCACACATGCACACACTAAGCCGTTAGATATAGCAAGCTTCCTATCATTCCTCTGTAGTATTTCATATCTACCAATTTTCCTTTTTCATCTTTATGAAGGCTAATGGAAGTGCTCATGGGGGTTCCTATGGGTTTAATATTTTCCATATCAAACTTTTTAAGCATATATTTTATGTATTTGGATTGGCTTATGAAAATCTCATTCTTAGCTTATTTAATTTGTAATCCTAAGAAATAGTTTAATTCCCCTATCATAGTCATCTTCATCATTTGTAGCACCAAATATGATATCACCAACATAGATTTGAATTATAAGCATGTCTTTATTTTTTATTTTAATAAATAAGGTAGTGTCTACCTTTCATCTTGAGAAGCTATTATCTAGTAAGAATTTGCTTAATCTTTCATACCAAGCTCTAGGAGCTTGTTTTAATCCATATAATGTCTTAGTCAATCTAAAAACATGATTGTTTTATGTCTTCAAATCCAGGGGGTTGTTCTACATACACTTCTTCATTTATGAAACTATTCAAGAAGGCACTTTTTACATTCATTTGATATAATTTGAATTCTTTATGAGATGCGTAAGCTAAAAGCATTCTAATTGCTTCTATTCTAGCTACGGGGGGCAAAGTTTCATCATAGTCTATCCCTTCTTCTTGGTTATATCTTTTACCTACAAGTCTAACTTTATTTCTAACTACTATTCCATTTTCATCATTTTTGTTTCTAAATACCCATTTAGTTCCTATAATTGAATGATTTTCAAGTTTAGGAACTAGTGTCCATACTTTGCTTCTTTCAAATTGATTCAATTCCTCTTGCATGACAATAATCCAAGAGTCATCACTTAAGGCTTCATCTACAGTCTTTGGTTTTTCTTAAGATAAGAAAGCATAGTGAATACATAAATTCTTTGAGGATGATCTAGTGGTTACTCCTCTAGAAGGTTCTCCTATGATTTGATCTTGAGGGTGATTTCTTATATACTTCCATTCCCTTGGTAATTCATGATTTTCTACAGGATTATCTTTTGGAGTTTCTTCATTGTTTTTTTTTTCCTTTTCTTCTTTGATTTCTAGATCATCTTCTTTTTGTGAAGTGTCATTTTTTCTTCATTCTTGATTTCTTTTGCAAAGGGATTTGATTCATCAAAAGTTACATGAATTGATTCAACAATTGTTAGTGTTCTCTTGTTGTAGATTCTAAAAGCCTTACTATTTGTAGCATATCTTAGGAAGATACCTTCATATGATTTAGCATCAAATTTCCCTAAGTCGTCTTTGTTATTAAGTACAAAACACTTACATCCAAAAAAAATGAAAGTAAGCTATGTTAGGTCTTCTTCCTTTCCATAATTCATAAGGTGTTTTGTTTAGACTTGATCTAATGGAGACTCTATTTATTAAATAACAAGTTGTATTAACAACTTCAGCCCAAAAATACTTAGGTAGATTATTTTCATTTATCATTGTGTAGCCATTTCTTGAAGGGTTTTATTCTTTCTTTCAACAATTCTATTTTTTTTGTGGAGTGTTAAGTGCTGAGAAATTATGATTAATTCCATGACCATTACAAAATTTTTCAACATCTTTATTTTTGAACTCTCTTCCTTGATCACTTCTTAAATTTGAGACATTGCATCCTTTCTCATTTTTAAGTTTCTTGCATAGATTTATTAATATATCACAAGCTTCATCCTTGTTGGCTAAGAACAATACCCAAGTAAACCTAGAATAGTCATCAACTATTACAAAAGCATATTGTTTTCCTCCTAAACTTTGAGTTCTAGTAGGACCAAACAAATCCAAATGTATGAGTTCTAAAGGTCTATTAGTTGATATGGGTTTCTTCTTTTTAAAGCTTTTCTTGATTTGTTTTCCAAGTTGGCAAGCATCACAAATTTTATCCTTAATGAACTTTGTATTAGTTAAACCTTTTACTTAATTCTTCTTAGATAGTTTAGATAGAAGGTCCATGCTTGCTTGTCCTAGTCTCCTATGCCAAAGCCAACTAGCTTCACTTATGGCAGCCAAGCATGTTACTTCTTGAGAAATTAGACTATCAAGGTTTATACAATACACATTGTTCACTCTATAGGCTGTGAAAAGGATTTCATGTTTCTTAGGTTTTTGAACTAGGCATTTCTCCTTCTTAAAAATTATGTCAAATCCTTTGTCACTAAGTTGACTTATACTTAAGAAAATGTGTTTTAGACCATCTACTAACAATACATCATCAATGGTGAGTGAGGATTCTTTACCTATCTTATCAATTCCGAATAATTTTTCCTTTTGCATTGTCTCCGAAGGTCACATATCCTCCATCTCTTTGACTTAGGGTGGGGAACTTTGTTCTATCTCCCATCATATGTCTTGAACACCCGTTGTCCAAGTACAATTTCTCTTTTGATAGAGTAGACCTAAAGCACACCAACAAGGAAGGATTTATGGTGTTACTTTTGGAATCCAAACCGTCTTAATCCCTTTTAGATCATGTCTAGTTTTAGTGTTTATTTTCCACTCATTTTTAACTTTGACATATTTCTTTTTTAGTGGACAATTAAACATTATATGACCCTTATTCCTACACAAGTAACAAGTGGTATGTTAATGTATATTTGTAGAGGATGTACTTGCATAGTGTTTTGCTTATTTTACAAAGTATCCCATGAATAAATTCTTCTTTCTTTTATTTGGAATTCCATCGTAACCAATTCCTTCTCTATTGTTATCCATCCTTTGTTGTCCTACCATTTTCTCAAAGTTTTCTTTTCCTCTAGTAAAGTTATAAATAATATTTTCTTTATCTTGAATAGAATTTTTAAGTTCATTTATTTCTAAGTATTTCTTGTCGTCATCATTCACTTGTGACTTCACTGATTCTCGAGATATGTTATTTATTTTTTTCATAAGGTTGTCAATATGAGAGTCTTTTTCTTTTTCAGCAGATTTTGAGGATTCTAGTTGGTTTTTAAGACTTTCATTTTGTTCTTTTAAAGTTATGTTCCTCTTTGACACTTCAATAAATCTGTTATGGAGAGCAAAAAATTCAGCTCATAGTTCTTTATAAGATGGCATACACTCACATGAATCATTACATGATTCATCACTAGATTCTTCTGAGGAGTAGTAGTAAGAATTTACCTCAGCATTGTGTGCCATGAAACACATGTTTGCCATCTCTTGTTTGTTTGATTTGTTCTCTAACTCACTTGAGCTTGTGTCATCCCATGTGGCCTTCATTGTTGTTTTCTTCTTCTTCTTTTCTTTCTTGAGCTGTGGACAGTCCATCTTGATGTGTTTGACCTTTTTACAATGATAACAAGTAGGTAGATCATTCTTATTTTTGTTTTTTTTCTTACTTGTTTCACCTTTTTCAGTTTTTGTACCTCTGAATTTTCTAGTGAACTTTTTATTTCTTTTGAAGAATTTTCCAAGTCTCTTAGTGATGAATGCTAGTTCTTCATCATCTAATTCACTCGTTTCATCATCTTCTTCACTAGAACATTCTTTAGATGCTTTAAGAGCAATCGATTTCTTACTTTTATGTTCAATATTCCTTTCTTTCATAGTTTCATAAGTGAGAAGTGATCTTATAAGTTCCTCTAGTGAGGTGGTCTTAAGGTTTCTACCTTCTATTATGGCTGTGGTTTTTGGTTCCCAAATGTGGGGAAGTCCTCTAAAGATTTTCGTATCATCTCATAAGTGGAATAAGTTTTTCCCAAAACATTTAATGAGTTTATGATATGTGTAAACCTAGTGTGCTTGCTTGTGATGGTTTCATCAGAATCCATCCTAAAGGCTTCGTATTTACTAGTCAACATATCAATCATATTGTCTCTAACATCTATGGTACCTTCATAGGTTACTTCAAGTTTATCCCAAATTTCTTTTTGCTGTTTTACAAGCCATAACTCTATTAAATTCATTAATATCAAGTGCACAATATAGGGCATTTATAGCACTAGAGTTAACTCGTAGCATTTTGTGATCTATTTTGGTCATCTCTTGTTCTTCC
The DNA here is from genome assembly GCF_029873635.1 of Malania oleifera. NCBI lineage: Eukaryota > Viridiplantae > Streptophyta > Magnoliopsida > Santalales > Ximeniaceae > Malania > Malania oleifera. The sequence goes on along the minus strand of NC_080422.1, from coordinate 42,440,927 downwards.
TTAGGAACCTCTTTACCATCTACTAGTTTGGTAGGGATTAAGTCACCATGTGTGACAACCTTCCAAGCTTTCCAATCCATAGTTTGAAGATAAATTCTCATTCGTTGTTTCCAAAATGTGTAATTGAGTCCACAAAAGATGAGTGGTCTAGTTAAGTGTTGGCCTTACAAGACTTAAAATCTTGTTATCTTATTTTGATGCTAACAAACAATGAAATTTAATGTATTTGTGTTAGTAATGATATTTTAGGGCTCATATATGAGAAAACAAGGTCAAAGTGCTCACAAGGATCAAATGAAACTTATGTGAGTCAAAACATGGATTTAAAGATGATATATTAAACTTTGAAGAATATGAGATCATGCATGATTTGTTGAAAACCAAGTAAGCTTAAAGTCAAAAGAGCCAAAGAAAAGTAAAGTGAGAGAGCTCAAAAAATATTAAAGCTTGAAGACCAAGAAAGGGCCAAAGCAAGCAGAAAGACTTGAGCGTTTAGAATGTTAATGTCTTAGAAGTCTCATGTAAGTGCTTTAATTTTTAAAATATCGTTTGAAATATTTTGAAGCTCTTAGGTTAACTTCTTGGACCTAGATACCTTTTAACATACTTGAAAAATATTTTTATAAGGTTAAAAATTACTTTAAAAAGGTTAGAATTATTTTTGGAATGAAAAACACCAAAAAGAGTTTTTCCAAATGCTGTTAGTTTTTATACATCCGCATTGAAGTGAGTTTTTCCCTATCAAAAACTCATTATTTTAAAATTTTTTCAACATGAAAGTTGTAGTATTTTCTCTTAGCTTTCTTTTGAAACTAAGAAAACCTAATTTTGAGTTATATAGAAAAATTTATAGCCAAAACACTAAAGTGGGGTCACAACTGTCAGCCATCTGAATACTATTCAAGAGAGGAACTTCAACTGTTTGAACAGCACACAAAACGACCTAAGACGTCTAAAGAATAAACTCAAACGCCTGAGGATTTTCTGAGACAACACTGAAATAGGTAGTAGCTATTCAGACGTTTGAACCCGACACTTCAGACATCTGAACTCAACACTTCAAATGTCTGAATCCTCTCTTCAGACATCTGAACACTGTTCAACGGGCAAATTTTATTTAAATCTAGTATTTTAAAAATAACTGTTTGGGCTCCAAAATTTCTAATAACTTGGGAAACTCTCTAACGAAACTTTTACAACATGGAAACAAGTTTGAAAGCCTATAAAAACATGGTTTTGCAAATCAAAACTGACCAAGAATTGAAAAATCTGTTTTGAGAAGCTGAAAGTACTCTTGTTCTTCCAAAGTTCTCTTACTCACTCATTGCAAATCTCTTTTGCTAAGATATTCTGAAGTGCTAATACTTCCTCCTATGAATTCCTACTACTAATTCTCATCTAAGAAGGATATTGGTGAATTCTACACTTGAGCTTCATTCTATTTCATATTGATATTTTACATTGAAGTATAGAGTGTTGAACTTGTACTAACTTGCTCTTTTTAGAGAGTGTTTCTTGTACACATCTATTTTTTTTTTTCTTATAGATTTACGATTCCAAGGATTGTTTGGATCGTTGGCTAAGTAAGGGGACATTGCTTAAAGAGGCAGGCTCTAGCCTAAAGGAGTGACCGAATGAGGGGACATCATTTGGAGAGGCGGGCTCTAGCCTAGTGAAGGAGTGTTTGAGCGTGGGGTATCGCTTGTAAAGGTTTTCTTCCACCCGTCAATGGAACAGGTTTAGTGAATCCTTTGGTGCTTTGCCAAAGGCGAGGACGTAGGCTGGGTATAAGCCAAACTTCGTAAAAATCCCCATCTCACTCTCTTTTTCTCTATTCTTTATTTTCAATTCATATACAACTGCGTAGATGTTTTAAATATCTAAATTATACATACTACGCATATTTGGAAATCAAGTAAACTTAGAGTCCAATTTTGATTTGGGTTGCGGAAACCGAAAGGGAGTACGTTGGTTACACCATATCTTGCGGAAACCATACGGGAGTATGTTACTTGGTTAACATCCCAAAGATAAATTTACCAAAAGTTTATTTGAATTCTAAATATTTGAAAATAGTGATTGGATTCATTTATGCAGGGCTTTACATCAGCAAGCATAAATTCTCATTTACTACAGGATTTGGTTCAAATTTGGCTAATAGCAACAAACAACCATTTTGAGTTTTTATATTATATAAGTGTTGTGTATTGGCTTGTTTGTTTGTTTTCTAATTATAGTTGATTGGTTTGGTTGAATGATTGGATGTTTGTATGGTTAAGGATTGAATAAAGAAACTAAGTTCTTGAGTGCTTAACAAATTAAACAAATTAGTCACAAATTGGTTAAAAGAAATAAAATAAGTTTAAGAATTCTAAAAAGGAATTAAAAGAAATTTTTTAAAAGCCAATTCACCCCCCCCTTGGGAAGCTATTCCTAATTTCATTGAGGATTGACCCTCTCCAAAGGGAGCTACTCCTATATTTGCCATGTAAATCTTTATATAACTACTATTTAAGATTTGTTATAACCTTATTCTGATACCAATTGAAAGTTAAGGTGTAGTCCCAAGAGGGGGGTGAATTGGGTTACTAAAAATTTTCTTTTAATTATTTTCAAGAATCTTTAATCACTTGTTACTTTATCAAATACATAGCAAGAACTTAATTAATCAATCAATCTACAAATCAATACTTAACACACCACAAGTAAACAAAACTTAAACAATTAACCAACCAATCAACAACTAAAGTAATCAATCAGAAAATACCCAATTAAGATATGGTATTCAGCTATTTGACAAGTTTTAGCTTTTGTAGCCCTATGAATATATGAGTTTGTTTCAAGCCCTGTATTGAATGAAATTTGTTTGCACTCTCTTAACAAAGATTTCCGCAAACGATTAAATAACGTACCCCCTTTTGGGTTTCCACAAAAATTTAATAAAAACGTACTCTCTTATATTAAAGAGTCTTCTTATTCTCGGTTTCGTTTTTCAGCAACCTGCACTTTGCATAAACTCCACAAATATATATATATATGATGAAAGTAAATAGAAGGGAAAGAGAGACACCAAGATTTTTACAAGGTTCGGCATATCCTCGGCCTACGTCCTTGCCTTAGGCCAATACCACCTAAGGATTCCACTTGAACACTCCTCTTTAGGCGGAGCAAACCGTTACAATTCCCTCCTTAAGGGTAGAGCCCCCTTTTTAAGCGATACCCCATGTTTGGTCCAACAATCGAACAAACTGGAATCATCAATTCACTACAAGGAAACAAGAAATAATCCTTGTGTACAATAACACTCTCACAAGAGCATATTAGTACAATTTAAAAAGCACTATGTACTTCAAGTGATTAAAGATTCTCGATTAATTAATTAAGTTCTTGCTATGTATTTGATAAAGTAACAAGTGATTAAAGATTATTGAAAAGAATTAAAAGAAAATTTTTAATAACTTGGAATCAATAATTAGAACTCAGAGTAGAATGATTAAGCACTTCAATATTCTTAGTAAATTAGTTTTGCAATGAGTGAGCAAGAGAGTTTTTGGGAGAGTAGGAAAACTTTCAACTTATGAACAGATTTCGAATTTCTTGGTAAGTTTAATTTTTCTAAAAGTATGTATTTATAGGCTCTCAAAAGTACTTTCATGTTGCCCAAGATTACTTGGAGTATTTCCCAAGTTTTCATAAATATTGAGGCATAAGAAACCTTAATATAAATTTTAAAATATTTAAGAAATTTAGTCGTTAGCAGTGTTCAGTAGACTGAAGTGTCGGGTTTAGTCTTCTAAAGTACTTCAAAACACTGAAAAATTTGAACTGGAAATACAGTTAGTCGAGTGGGCTGACCAGTTCAATCTTCTAAAGGTGTACTGCCTCTTTAGAATTTCAATAGGAAATTTTTCAGCAGACTGAACTTATTCTTCAGTCTTCTAAAGAAATTCTTCAGTCTTTTGAAGTAAAACTTCAGTCGTTTGGGTAGACCAAATTTTGGTTTTTTTATATTAGTTTTCAAAAACCTTTTTTTCTCTTTTGTTTTAATTACTTATAAAACATTTTCCAGGATTTGAAATGAAGTTCTCTAAGTCCATTTATACCGCTAAAGTAGAGTTTCAAAATATTTCATGAGATATTTTGATATGAAATACTTACATCATTAATCTTAAAGCCTAAAACTTAAATCTTCAAGTCTTCTATGGTATTTTGCTTTATGTCCCTTTTGACTTGAGCATGAGTCAGCATTAAGTTTCCATATACACTTTACTCATGTTGGTGTTGCTTGAGCTTTCTTTGGATCACTCTACATATGAATGTAGCTTTTGAGTCCTTAGTGTTGTTGAGCTTTCCATTGCTCTTCTTTTGAACTTTGTTTTTCCTGAAATCTCATCACTCTAACAAACACATGTTAAATTATTATTCATTTGTTATCATCAAAATAAGATTTGAAAGCCATATTAGGCCAACACAGGTAATATGTTTATGTTTGGATAAGCGATAGTCTTGTTTGATTTTAAATGATTTGATGATTCACATGTTAAGATTGATTGAACTGTGTGCATGTGCTTATTTAGTTTTTAAGTTGTCGAAAATGATGGAATAACGAATTTTGAGGACGAAATTTTGTAAGGGGGGGAGAATGTAGTAACCTGAACCCAGAAAATAAAATAAAAATGAATAAAGAAAAAAAGGAGAATAAAGAAAGGGAAAAGAAAGAAGGAAAAGGAAAGGATTTTTTTTTTATTTTAAAAAAAAGGAGTCAGCAGGTATTCGTTGATGAACCAATTGGCTTCGTCAACGAACATCCTTCTTTGGCCCGTCGACGAAGACATATGTCTCATCGACTAAGATTTACAGAGAGAGATTCCAGACATTATTGAGATTCGTCGACGAATTCATGGCCTCGTTGACAAACGTTCTTCTTGGGCTCGTTGACAAATTCACGTGTCTCATCGATGAAGCCCTACCTATAAATAGTGTTGCGTTCATTTTACGTGACATTTTCTCTCTCCTTATGCCTCTCTCTCTACCCTACGGTTTCCTCACTCTCTCTCTTTGATTCCGGCTCCGTTAAAGCCTATATTGATGATCAGGAACCACCATGAGATTCCTGGGAAGATTCTCTACAACTTAATCGGAGCAGATTCTCAGTTTGGAGTTCTTGGGCACCACTCCAAAATCAGGGTAAGTAGGATATTTTTAATGTTAAATTAAGTATTGGGAGTGGGTGGGCCTAGGAGATGTTAAATGATAAATATCCTAGGGTTAAACTAATTAAGTTAGGATTTTTGAAATACATGGTTTCGTTTCCTATTTGATTTGGGCAGAATATTCGAGGAGCAGGTAAGGGAAATTTATTATAGCAGGTTTTACTAAGTTTGAACCGGATAAATTCGATTATACAAATTTATATATTTAGGTATGATTTTTCGAACATTTAGGCATTTGGGAAAATAATGATTTTTGATATATATTATATATGGGAAAAACTGTGTGGCATGAACATAACTTTCATAAATTTAACTGGTTGTGAATAAATAGCTATTGTGAATATTGATTGATGATAAATACCGACTGCTTGTGAATACTGGCTATTTGTGGGTTTTGTGCAATGCTTAAATTTGATGTGTGTAAATGGGTCATTTGTCTGATTATTCGTGTGTATCATAATATAACGTTGGCAGGCCTGAGGAGTTCGTTATATTACCTAAATATAATCATGATATAACGTTGGCAGGCATGAGGAGTTCATTATATTGTTATTATATATTGAGGTAGAGCATTGGTAGGCCTAAGGAGGTTGTTCTACTAATATACTACGGGTAAGTCATGGGGATTTAATACTTGTGAATAATGGTGTCTGTGTGAGCCACATTTTTCTTGTGTGGATGATGGCGCCTGTGTGGGCCATGTTATGTATCTTGTGTGGATGAGAGTCCTGTGTGGATGGTGTTTCCTGTGTGGATGATGGCGCCTGTGTGGGCCATGTTATGTATCCTGTGTGGATAAGAGTTCTGTGTGGATGGTGTTTCCTGTGTGGATGTGAGTCCTGTGTGGACGGTATTCCTGGTGTGGATGTGCGTGGTTATGAATTTTCATGGATCACAGTGAAATGGTTTATAATAGATGTATGAGAACTTAATTACATAAGTATTTATGACAAAGTAAATTCTCTACCGAGGGCTTGCTGAGGAAGGCGAGTGCCCTGGTAACTTTTAGTTTGGTACCAGAGTAGAGGGAAACTACTTATATGGGTGGGTAATCTTCCCTATTCTCAGAGACTTTGCTTGGATATATAACTTGAGGGCTTACTGAGTAAGGTGAGTGCCCTGATATTAGTATTAGAGTAGAGGGAAGCTACTTGTATGGGATAGTAATCTTCCTTATTCTCAGAGATTATCATTAAAAATAATTATGTATGTGTGAGTGTAATCTGTATGTGCTTTCTCTACTGATGATGAATAGCAAATGAATATATTTTGTATCTATTAAACTCTCTGTCACACATTGTTATAGTTTATTCTTCTATACTGAGATGTGTCTCATCCTAACAAAAGATTATATTTTCAGGTCCATCAGGTGATCGAGCTTAGAACTCTAGACAGGATAGTAATTTTGGGTAAATTTTGGGGCGACTGTAGAAACATTTTATGTATGGCTTATGTTTTAAAATACTAGGTTGTAATATAAACAGATGGATGCTGCAATTTTATTTGGATTTATAGATAGACTCTGGTATATAAATTGAGAATGTTTATGTATTTCCACTGCATAATTATAGTTATTGTATCAGAAACAGGTAAATGAAACATGTAACCTTTGAACCCCGCCTAGCGGGTCTAGGGCGTCATAGATATGATTTTAGCTCACTTCAGGAAAATTATGCATCTCTTGGGATAAGTTCTAGTAATGCTAACAAAGAAGAAGAAGAAGAAGAAGAAGATGATGATGAAGATGATAATGGAGCTGATGCTTAGATGATTTACTTAGCTTAAACAAACTTTGGGTTGTAATATGTGCATCAGATACAATTTTTTTAACTCTTTTGATTTATTCTCAATTTTTTTTTTTATTTCTTGCTTATTTTATTCTACACGATGAATAGTAATTATATGTTTTGTTCTTATACTGGCCCCATACATTCGACGTTGTATGTATTTCTTGATAACCTTGTTGACCTTATAGGTCATTCCCGATTTTGATAATGACAAATACTCTTTGTATTTGATGACTTTTAAGTTTGTGTGCAGGATCATACTAACTGGATCACATTGATAGCATGCAGCAACTCGAAGAATTATGAAGACCTGACATATATATCAATTGTTCTAATATTATTGGGTCTGTAATAATTTAAATTCAAGGGTCTGTAATAATTAATGTCTTACCTGCATGGTAGGATAGATAAGCTCAAGACATTAGAAAGACCTTAAGGATTCGGTCGACCGACGCCAGATTTTCTGGCCTAAGTAAAAAGATATTAGAAAAGATCCTAGGTCCTTGCAATAGAACTTAGAAAAGTCCCCATTATCACATATGCTATCAGGGGAAACTTTTAATTTAAATCTGAACCGAAATGCACATTTTTAGTGTGTTCGGTCGACCGAACTTCTACATGCAGAACCAATTGGTCGACCGACCTTAAAATGAGTTGCAACACTCTAGTTGAACAAACTGACACGTGGGGGATTCCAATGCCCTGGTCGATTGAACCTCTAGTTCAAAAATTGCTTGGTCGATTGAACACCAAAGTTCGGTCAACTGAACCCGAAACGGTTGACCGAACTTGTAGTTCAAATTCTCCTTAGTCGATCAAACTGAGCACCACGGTTAATCGAACCATCAAGATGGTCGACCGACCCTCTCGGGTTGTTCAGATTTTACCGAGGTTAAAATGCTATTATTTTTCATTAACCTCATTTAAAGATTTCCAAAAATGACAAATAGGTCCCAAATGGTCAAAAATTCAGGGGTGTCTGTATATACCCCTTCATTTGCATGGATTAGTGAGAGATTAGCAAAATAATTAGAAAATACCCTTTGAATTTCAAAAAGCTTATTTCTCATATTCAAGTTTCATATTCTCATTCTTACTCATCCATATTGCAAATACCACTTAGTAAGAGTGCTCTAGTGTTCATCTCATTAAGCTTATACTCTCATCTACTTGCGTTGATTGAGATTATTTTATTTTGAGAGTAAGCATTAAAGTTTTTCTAGGAGACTTCATTTATAAGTCTTTCGTCAGAAAACTTCTTTGAGCTTGTGAGTTTTGCATTTTCCTTGCAATACTCAAGAGTTCGTATTGCGTTTTTGTTTGTGAAATAATATTTTACAAACCGATTTAAAATATCTTTTGTGATTCATTTTGAGAAAAATATTTGTTGAAGATATTTAAAGTGTGCTTGAGATCTTTGTTGCTGCATTGTGATTGATACTATTATCTTAATACAAAGATCCTCACATACACACTCTCACATACTGATTGTGTTAGCTTTCGTGTATTCCCAAGAGGGGTGGTGAATTGGAATTTTAAAATTTCTTCCTAGGTTCAAGTAATCCAACAACAAGTATTACAAAAACCTAGGGTTTGGCTATGTAGTTCCAATATGCGCAGATAAATATAACGTGCGTAAATTAAATTATACGCAACATTGACAATATAACATACACGTGCGGAAATATAAATTGCGAAAATATAAAAAAAGCACACACGATCTGTTATCGGGGTTCGACCAACTATGCCTACGTCCCCGCCTCTAGCTCGCAAACCCGAGGATTCCACTAAAGCTCACTTAACAAGTGGAGCGGCACCGATTACAACCAAGTCAATTCAAGGGGCTGACCTCAACCAACATGCCTTACGAGGTTGGCGCACCTAAATTTCCTAACCGGGTTTAAGCCAGTCCGGGACTATTTACCAAGGCTAGTCTCCCTCTTCAGGTCCGTTCCTGGAATACAACAAATGTGAAATACAAATTTTTGCGTAAAAACAAATGCTTCTTACACAAGCAGATATGTACTACAATATGCGCAAGTAATAATCAATCCACACCAAACATGAAAGAACTGTTAGCTCAATGGTGTATATGTGCAATCTACACTCAATGTAATGATTATACTCAGTCAAGTACAAGAGTGTTCAAGTAAGCTAATCTTTTAAAACAAAGTATATGAAATCTCAATATCAGATTAGTGTTTCAAAGATGCTAACAATATTATTCAAATGAACTAAAAAATATTTTCTCAAATTGTATCAAGCACAAAAGTTGTTTGAAAACAAGCTTTGTAAAATATTTCCCACACAAAATTAATTACTTAAGGAATCTTGCAATGACAATGCAAAGATCCTCAAGCTAAAGAGTTTTCCCAGCACAAGATTTATCAAGTTCAATCTATAGGAAGAACCCTAACCAAACTCTCAACAAAAATCAAACAATACAAATATCAATGAGAGTGTAAGGCTATTTAGGATAAAACTCTAATAATTTAAACACTCTCTCTAGGCTTGGATGATCAAAGAAAATGAAGTAGAGAAGTATTTGGGATAGTATCTGACAAAATAGGCTTTTTAAATTTGAGAGGATATTTTGTTAATGATCTTACTAATCTCTCATAATTTTTGCAAATGAGCCCCTATATATAGAAGTTGGGCAAATTATGACCGTTTATGACATGTAGGGTATTATTAGGATTGTTTAAAAATATTTAAGCATAATTAACCTTATTTAAAAACTTTGACCGCGATAAAAATAATATGGCAACCCGAGAGCATCGGTCGACCGAAGGTGAGGTTCGGTTATCCGAGTGTCCAAGTTTGATCGACTAGGTGAGATTTGAACTAGAAGTTTGGTCGACCGGTCAACAGGGTTCCAAGGCAATTTTTTCTTTTTCGCGTGGTTTGGTCGACTGTGAGGTTTTGAACTAAGTAGTTCGGTCGACTAGATAGTTGGCCAGACACACATGGGAACTCGGTCGACTAGGTGGTTGGCTTAAGATTTAGGCACGGTCGACTGTATTGTCAAATATTTGACCTGGAGGGAGTTCGGTCGACCGGGTGATTTGAACTGGACATGGTTCGGTCGACCGAGCAGTGGTCAAATAGTTGACCTAGTCACCGTTTCGGTCAACCGACAGATATGGACTTGTGAAGTACGGTCGACCGAACATGCATTTTAAGTGCATTTCGGTTCTATTTCCCTATGTGATCACCCTTTCCATATAAACATATATATTTGTGCATGTATGAGTGTCCTAGGGTCATTCTAGGACTTTTTCGTTTTGAGCTTACTTATCATATCATTCATGTGATGCATATGATTATTACAACCCATAACCTATTTACTATTATAGACCCATAATGTAATGAATTTAAATACAACATAAATAAGGTCTTCAGAGCCTCTAACTTCTACTTCTTGTGCCATCATTTTGATTTGCCAATTGTATGCCTGCACATATCCTCAAACATCCATCAAATACAACACGTATATGTCATTATCAAAATCGGGTGTGACCTATAAGGTCAACAGATTGCTACTTGCATTAATCTTTGAGAGTAGACATTAAGACTGCATTGAGCTTATCATATCTTATCACTCGGTAGTGTGTTGATTATATTGGTACATATCTACTTATGTAAGAAGCATTTGTTTGTATGTAAGGTTTTATATTTGTTGCATTCTAGGCGTGGGCCTAAAGAGGGAGACTAACCATGTTGAATAGTCTCGAATTGGCTTAGACTTGGTTAGGAAAGCTAGGTGCACCATCCTAGTAAGGTGCGGTTGTAGGTTGAGATCAGCCCTGTTAATTGACCTAGTTGTAATCGGTGCCACTTAACCCGTTAAGTGAGAATTAGTGGAATCCTCTTACTTGTGAGTTTGAGGTGGGGACGTAGGCACAGTTGGCCGAACCCCGATAACATATCGTGTGTACACTTTACATTTTCTTAATTTATATTCCTACATGTGTATGTTATAGTGTGAATGCTGCATATGATTTAATTTACACATCTTACATTTATCTGCACATTTGGGGTATTGGTATGTGCTTAGACAGACCTTAGGTTGGGAATTACTGATTGTGGAACTGAAATCAACCTAGGAAATTTTAATCACCCCATTCACCCCCCCCCCCTCTTGAAAGTACACCAAAGTCAACAAACCTTCTCCTTTTGATTGATGTAAAAAAGGGGAGGTATTTTGGGCAAAACTGATCATGATTAAGCCTGATTATGATATTTGACATTGTTGATATTATATTGATGAGCATGAAAATTGAAATTTGATGAAATATGAATTGAAAAACTAGCATGACATTGATGATCTTGAAATATGAGCTTGAATTGAATTCGATGAACTGAAACTGAGTTTGATGAAATCTGATGATAGTTAAAATGCAATCATGATATGACATGAATAATTTATTACTTTACAAATTTTGTTAAGACTATGCTTATTATAAGGGGGAGCCTTATTAAGGCTTACTTATTTTTGCTACTTATTTGTTATCATAAAAAAGGGGGAGATTGTTGGCCTAACAAGACTTAAAATCTTATTTTGATGGTAACAAATTAAGGGTACTTAACATATTTGGTTAAGTGGAGTTTCAGGGCTAAAATGTTTTGATAAATGATTAAGATCTCAAGTGTTTGAAGAGTTTATTAAAAGCTTGGACTTAAAGATAAAATATCTGATGAAACAAAAGTCTATTGAAGAAAGAAGTCAAGATAGACACAAAGAATGGAAGCAAAATGCATGAAAACTTGGTGTTTAGAAAGTGTTAGCTTATAAGAAGTCTCATGTAAATTCTTGACAATTTCAATACAAATGTTTGAAGCTATTAGGACATATATTTTGACTTAGAGACCTATTTTTCAAAACCATGGAAAATAATTTTTAAAATTCTCATTTAACTTTTCCAAGATCAAAGGTTAAAGTGTTGAAATCAAAGTTTTTGAAAATTCATAAAAGTTGTAAGCTCGGGTGACTGATGTAGTTTGATAAGGCGACTGACCTTTTTATGCTGACAAAGTTAAGCAAACAGAATCGAGACAAGCAACTGACCACTTAGGCTCAGACAACTGACTCAGCATTGTGTTTCAAAAATTCGCTGAACTGTAAAGGCTCAAGCAACTGACCCTCAGGTCACAGTCGACTGACCTTCATATTTTAAAATTTAAATAGCGAGGGAAAGTTTCCAAAATTGATTTCTTGGACTCCAAACTTAGAGAAAACTTGGAAAACACTGCAAGCAACTTGGGGAACACGAATGAATGCTTTATTACTATATAAATACATGTTATTTTCACAAATCAAATAGAACAATCACAACAATCAAACATACATATCCTGAGAATTCGAAATTACCTGCTAAAATATTTTCTAAAGTCCTTGCCGTGCTTGTGCTGATTCAACTCACGGTTTCTGATCATTTCTATTGAGATTTTCAAATCAAATCAGAACCATGGTGATATTTATCTGAGCTTCATTCATTTATATTGTTTATTGTTAAAGTATCTTGTATTTCAATTGTACAAATCTGCTCTAACTGAGAGTTTCTCTTGTACGAACCAAAGTTGTTCTTGTTTCTTGTTTTCTTGACGATCCAAGGTTGTTGGATTGTTGCCAAGCAAGAAGGGGTATTTTTATTAGAGAGGGATCTCCAACTCACAAGGAGAGGGGTTATAACTTTGCCTGGTAAAAAAGTTAGAAAGAAAAATCCTCACAGCAGTTGCTTGGGGCAAGGACGTAGGCTGATGGCCGAACCTTGTAAAAATATGGTCTACAACTCTTCTTCCTTGCTCTCTTTAATGTACTGCAAGTATATAACCTGCGTGTATGATTATTAAATACTTGTTGCATATTGGAAGCTATTGAATTACTAAGTGTGGTTCATATTTGAAATCAGCACATTATCTTATTGATTGTTGGTTGGTTTAAATTAATAAGTAATATTGAATACTGATTTTGAATATCACAAGCTAAGGTTGATTTTTGTTAATTAATTAAAGGAAAGTTTAAGGCTTTACAAAATCAAATCTTTGAATTGTAACTATCCATTGTTTAAGAAAAATTTGATTTTGAATAATTGACACTCTAAGAATTTAGCCAAGCTGGTCTTTAACATCATAAAAGATTGAACTTGGATTAATTGTTGACTAAACTTCAAAGGATTGTTGATCAATATTATTTTGTTTGTCTGATTGCTAAATATCAATTTGCTGGGTTAATACTTAACAATGAAATTTGTAAAACAAAGTTATAAAGATATTTTAAAAACGAATTCACCCCCCCTCTTGGGAGTATACCTAAATCCTCAATATGTATTAAAAAATGGAAGAAAAATGATAAAATAAACCAGTGTAAGAGAATTAGGTGGTGGAACCTAAAAAGAAAAAATATAATAAAATTTAAAGATAAAATGATCAAAGATGAGGATTATATTATAGAGGATGAGATAAATACAAATACTTTTTGGAGTAGATTAGCTAACTCTATTAAAAAGATAGTAAAAAAGATTTTAGGTGAATCAATGGGAAGATTTTCGAATAGCAAAGAAAGTTGGTGGTGGGATAAAAATGTCCAAAAAGCCGTAAAGATAAAAAGAATTTGGTATAATATGTGGCCAAAATATAGAAACAGAGATAACTTTGAAAAGTATAAGGAGGCGAGAAACGATGCAAAAAAGGCCATTAGCAAAGCTAAATATAGATAATTTAATAGTTTGTATGATAGATTAGATACAAAAGAAGGAGAAAAAGATATATTTAAACTTACTAAATCTAAAGAAAGGAAGAGTATGAACTTATGAAATGTAAAATGTATAAAAAGTGAGAATGATATTGTTTTGGGTAAGGACAAGAACATTAAAGAAAGATGATGAAATTACCTTAGTAAGTTGTTCAATGAAAACCAAATAAAAGACTTAAACTTAGATTTGACAACTGAGGAAATGACTAAAAATATAAGATTTATTTGTAAAATTAGAGTTAACGAAGTTAAGTTTGCACTAAAAAATATGAGAAATGGGAAAGCTATATGATCAGTTAACATCCTAATTGAAGTTTGGAAATGCTTAGATGATAACAAAATTATATAGTTAACTAATTTATTTAATACACTTATAATAACTAAAACAATGCCTGATGAATGGAGGAAAAATACTTTAATACCTGTATACAAAAATAAAGGAGATATTCAATATTGTAATAACTGTCGTGGAATTAAATTTATGAGTCATATGATGAAACTATAAGAAAGGGTAATTGAACAAAGATTAAGGTTAGAAACAAAGGTCTTAGAAAATCAATTTGTTTTTATGCATCTACCACAGAAGTTATATATCTTTTAAGAAGTTTAATGGAAAAGTTTAGGGAAAAGAAGAGCGACTTGTATATGATATTTATTGATTTAAAGAAAGCATATGATAGGATACCTAGGGAAGTTTTATGGTAGGATTTAGAAAAAAAGGGTGTATGTGGTAGGTATACTCATGTCATTAAGGATATGTACAATGGAGTAATGACTAGTGTAAGGACTATAGATGGAGAAACTAGAGAATTTTCAATCATCATAGGTGTACATTAAGGATTTGCTTTGAACCCTCATCTTTTTGCTTTAGTGATGAACCTACTGACTAAGAGTATTCAAAAGGAGGTTTTATGGTGTATGTTGTTTGTAGATGATATTGTATTAATTAATGACACTAGGGATGAAGTAGAGAATGAGTTATAATTATAGAGAGAAGCTTTGGAATCTAAAGACTTTAGGATGAGTAGAAATAAGACAAAATATATAAAATATAATTTTGGTAATGATAAGAAGAATATTAGAGATAAAGTTAAACTTGATGATGAAAAAATAAAAAAACACTTATAGATTTCGATACCTTGGATCTATTATGCAAGTCGAAGGAGAAATTGAAGATGATGTAATGCATAAAGTTAAACCGGGTTGGTTAAAATTGAGAAGTGCTTCAAGTGTGCTTTGTTATCGTATAATACCCTTAAAATTAAAAGCAAAGTTTTATAGGACATCTATAACACTAGTTATGTTATATGGATCGTAATGTTGGGTAACAAATAAATAGAATATCTAAAAAGTAAAAGTTGTCGAGATGAGAATGTTTAAATAGATGAGTAACACTGAAAGATAAATTAATGAATGACCATATTCGTGATAAGTTGGATGTAACTCCTATAGAAGATGAGGGAGAGACGACTTAAATGGTCTAAACACTTATAATGTAGGTCACATAGTGCTTCAGTGAAAAATAATGAGTTAGTTACTATGAGGGCAATAGAAGGGATAGTGATAGACCTAAAATAACTTGAAAAGAGATAATGAGTAATGATTTTCTGAATTTATCAAAAGAAATGATCTATGATCACATAAATTGGTGAAAAAAGATTCATATAACTGACTCCATCTAGTGAGACTTAAGACTTACATTTTCATTTTTGTTACTTTCAAATTTGGGAAAAAAAAGAAAAAGAAAAGAAAAGGGCATACTTCCTTTAAAATTACTTTGTTTCCAAGTCAATGTATTTTTTGAGTGCTATAATTCACAAACAAGACGTTGGCATGTTCTTCCAAATGTCTGTCTGTAAAGTGGAATTTGCAGAACTTTTGCCAGCCGACTTGCCTTTCTATTGGTTTCCTTCCTTCCTTCCCTCCCTCTCCCTGTTCTTGCATCTGTCTGTTTTCCTATTTCAATTCCGCATAATCCATCACCTGTGTCTCTGCCCGATCCCCTGATTTCACCTGTATTCTTTTCCAAGCAAGGACGAAGTCCCCATTTTGTTTATTGTGCAAGAACGCCGGAAACTTGACGGAACGAGACGACGCCGGAGGCTGGGGAGCAAGTATTCCAGTGAATCTGGAGTGAGTCCCTTCGGATCACACCTCATATCCGGCATTGAATCCAGACTCATCAGCCTTGCCGCATGGCAGCTGATATCTGTGACTCAGACCGTCGGTGCTGACATTCTTTCGCTTCTTCTTTTCTTTCTCTGTCTCTCTCGTGGTATGAGGCAGAGCAGCTGCGGAGTAGTTGGGATACTAAACGAGAATTGCCTATCTTAATTTTCTCCCCGTAGATCTCTTCTCTCTCTCTTGATTTTAGAAGAAATGGGGAGGCCGGCAAGCAAGCGCCCTTCCAGGAAATTCTTCATTATATTCTCATGCGCGGGGCTTCTTGCAGCAGCTTTCATTGCAGATGTATTGTGGGCTTCATCCTCTCATTTTTCGTCTGCTTATCTCTCGTTTGCCTCCAATTGGGCTGCCGACAGTTCCGAGAAAAACCTAATTGCCCCAAAGGTTGTGCGAAAACCAACTCAAAAGGTCAGTTCCGTCAAATGACAACTTGGCTATTTTTTTTTGGATTTTTCTAGTTCTGTAATTTACTCGTTATGGGTCCAATTAAGTTGTTTTTCTATGTATGTTTTTTGATTAATCTGCAATGCTCACTGAGTTTATTAGATGTGGAAATTTGTAATTCGGAGTCTTCAAATGGTATTTTGATTTTATACAATTGAAATAAAAAAAAATCCTTTTTATTGCCCGCATAAGAATGTAAAACATTCGTCTTGGGAGTGTAATTATTGTTAAAAAAAAAAAAAGGTTCATATTTATTAGCAGCATAGTTAGTGTAAAACGAGAGCTTATTTTTTTATTTTTTTAACTGAGTAGTATTAATAAAGATTTTGATACAATTCAGTTTGGAAATTGGATCATAAATATGAAATTTGTCGTGTGGGTAAGCTACAACCGCAACAACAATCAAGCATTAATTCCCATAATCCCACTTGGTACAGTTGGCTACATGAATTGTCTTTTACGAGCATGATATAGGGCAATTTTGTCTGACAAATGTAGGGCTGTCAAGTCCTTACTCATTATGTCGGTCCAACTTATTCTAGTCCTTACACTTCCCCTTTTACTGCCACTGGCATTAGTTTGCTCATTTCTTATGTCCATTCTTCGACTTACGTTGGTAATGCCCAAACCATCTTTACTTACCACAAATGTGTTCATACCTCAATTTATCTTATAGAGTCATGCCACTCATCCAGCTTAGCATTCTCATTTTGGAAACTTTTTTCTTTTTGGGTGTGTTGCTTTCTAAGTTGCCCTCCATATAGCGTAGCTGCCCTAGCTGCCTCAAAAACTTCCTGAAAGCATTGTATGATCCTTCAAAGTCATCTCAACTCTTGTCTCTATGAAAGAACTGTGCATGTTCAATCTTTGAATTTTAATTAATACTTTTGGCTTGATGATGTGAGGTGAGATCATTTGGAACCACTTATGGAAAAGTATTTTTCTGGAAAATTAATTATTTGAAAAATCTAAGATTACTTATTATAAGCACCTTTTTAGATGAGTACTTTTTTCAGGAAAATACTTCTTCAAAAATACTTATTTTCCTTAAAAAAGTAGTTTGGAAAAGTACTTTTTGAAATAAGTACTTATTTAAGTGTCAATCAAACACTACTTATTGACATAAGTACTTAATATAAGTCCTTCTCTGAAAAAAGTACTTATTTTTAAGATGTTCCAAATTGGGGCTTAATTTAAGATGTGAGCTTAACTCTCCTAAGGTACTAGTTTCAAACTCATATAAAGTAGGAGAAACACAAAAATTTGCCATGTGCAGAGGTAATGGAGAAGCACCAGATCACATTTTCAAACGTTATCCTCAGGTATTTTCTTTGCAGTGCCTCTTTTGCAGGTTGATTGGCCCTTCCGTGAGGCACATCTTGGTGCTCTTGATTATTATTTTCTGCACTTTCTGGGTTTCAAGGCTGAGAGGCACAATGTTATACTGCAATATCTTTTTTGCATATAGTTTTAGAAATATTGGAAATGCATAAAAATACTTGATTTGGCTGCTCCAACAGATAAATTCTAGAGCTCTTGATTCATGCGTATTCTGAATTTCAAGGCCTAGAGTTACAGTCTTATGCAGCAATTCTTTTTTTGAGTTGATATGTGCATTTTGGGGTTTGCATAAGGAAAGAACAGTCTGAAATAATAGGATCTTTAGATTCCATTTAAGAGAAGATTGAGATTCTGACTGTCCATGTGGGCGTATGTTATGAATTGGCAAAGAAATGTTTCTTTATTTGATGTTATTAGAGTGTGTTGAATTGCTGATTCTTCTCTGATAATTTTGTTGGTTAGTTTCCCTACTTGTCACTTGTGGAGTCTTAGGTCTGGCTGAACATATGACATTTTAATGAATTTTGACATATGTTCTTTTAATTCCCGTTGCATTGTTCTGATATTTATGGCGGTCTTTAGGGAAAAATGTTTCTATTTTCACTAGCTAAGTTTCTTGGGTGATTTCTTTGAAGTATGAAGTGTTGGCAGTCTTTTGGGTCTGAAAACATGTAAACCGAGCATTTCAAATCATATTATGTTAAAAAACTAAGAGGGTTGGGCTGCTGGTATCCTTTTGGGCTTTGATCTTTACATAGGATTTGCAAAATGGTGGTTGATCTCCAAGTTCAATGGCTACTTCTTCACATTGAATTTTAGATCTAAAAAATCTGATACAAATGTTGTCTAAGGCTTATAAAGCACAAACATGATACATGAGACCTGGCTGCAAAACAAGGTGGTGTGTATATATAAATTCTTAATATGACATCTCTATTAAAGAGTAAATTTTATTTTAATACAATTGTAAAAACTAGGAAAATGCCAGATGAATGGAGGAAAAGCACTTTAATACCTATATACAAAAATAAAGGAGATATTCAAAATGGTAATAACTATTGTGGAATTAAACTTATGAGTCATACGATGAAACTATGGGAATGGGTAGCTGAACAAAGATTAAGGTTAGAAACGAAGATCTCAGAAAATCAATTTGGTTTTATGCCTGGGAGATCTACCACAGAAGCTATTTATCTTTTAAGAAGATTAATGGAAAAGTTTAAGGAAAAGAAGAGGGACTTGCATATGATATTTATTGACCTTGAGAAAGCATATGATAGGATACCTAGGGAAGTTCTATGGTGGGTTTTAGAAAAAAAAGGTGTATGTTGTAGGTATACCGATGTCATTAAGGATATGTACGATAGAGTAATGACTAGTGTAAGGACTATAGATGGAGAAACTAGAGAATTTCCAATTGCCATAGGTGTACATCAAGGATCTGTTTTGAGTCCTTATCTTGTTGCTTTAGTGATGGACCAATTGACTAAGAGTATTCAAAAGGAGGTTCCATGGTGTATGTTGTTTGCAGATGATATTGTATTAATTGACGAAACTAGGGACGGAGTAGAGACTGAGTTAGAATTATGGAGAGAAGCTTTGGAATCTAGAGACTTTAGGATAAGTAGAAATAAAACAAAATATATGAAATATAATTTTAGTAATGATAGGAGGAATATTGGAGACAAAGTTAAACTTGATGATGAAGAAATAAATAGTACTTGTAGATTTCGATACCTTGGATCTATTATGCAAGCTAAAGGAGAAATTGAAAATGATGTAATGCATAGAGTTAAAGCTGGTTGGTTAAAATGGAGAAGTGCATCAAGTGTGCTATGTGATTGTAGAATACCCTTAAAATTGAAAGGAAAGTTTTATAGGACAGCTATAAGACCAACTATGCTATATGGATCGGAATGTTGGGCGACGAAGAAACATAATATCCAAAAAGTAAAAGTTGTCGAGATGAGAATGCTTAGATGGATGAGTGGTATAAAATTGAAAGATAAATTAAGGAATGAACATATTGGTGGTAAGTTAAGTGTAGCTCCTATAGAAGATAAGGGAGGGACAACTCAGATGGTATGGACACTTGCAACGTAGGCCTTATAGTGCACCTGTGAGAAAGAGTGACTTAGATACTGTGAGGGGTAGTAGAAGGGGTAGGGGTAAACTTAAAATAACTTGGGAGGAGATAGTAAGTAAAGATTTAATATCCTTGAATTTATCAAAAGAAATGGTCCATGATCGCATCAATTGGCGGAAAAAGATTCATATAGCCGACCCCACTTAGTGGGATTAAGGCTTGGTTTTGTTGTTGTTATTATTTTGTTTCATGAATAAAATAAAAACAAAGTCATATAATAGTTTGTTAGGGAGTGGGACAATGATGTGACACAGAATTCTTAGAATAAGCTTTGGAGCAGTTTCTAAAACTAAAAATATGTTTTCAAGTTGTGTCATTGTGGGAATTGAACACATTCAAGTCGCAAATGTGTGTTTGTAAGGTGTCTGAATGTTCAACACAGAGACAACATGAATGTGTCTTTTTTTTTTCTTTAAAGAATCATTGTTGCTGCATAAGCTGAGATAGATACATAACATATTTTGAGATAGTCTGCCATTTAAGCACATCTTGGCACCTGGCCTGTGGCAGATTTTTTTTTTTTTTCCTTCTCTTTTTTGTGTTTTAGCTTGGGAGATCTCCTACATTCCCTGTAAGAAAAAAACTCATAATCTTTTAGTTTTGAGATATTGCAGGAAAAAAAGAAAATATTTTCCATTTAAAATAATTTACCAACATGTTTATGGGGATAAATTAGAGTTGTGGTAATTTAAAATGACACCTCTTCATTGAAATTGTGAGATTCTTTGAATGGGTAAAAGGAGTTTATAAACTGGGCTCACTTTATTTCTACTGTTGACAAAATGGAACAGCTTGTTTTCGGGTGATTTTTCAGTTTCCCAGGATGTAGTCTAGAAAGGTAATATCTAATCTCTGTATTGTTTACAGGAAGTGACTGTTAAAGATAAAAAGGATCCTGTCCTTAACAGAGTTTTATCAGCGACTTTTGCTGATTTACCTGCGCCAGAAGTGCAATGGGAAATAATGGCACCTGCTCCTGTGCCACGTCTTGATGGGGCAGCAATACAGATTAAAGATCTTCTCTTTGTGTTTGCTGGATATGGCACCATTGATTATGTGAGAATCTTGACCAGCTCATTCAATGGTGAAGTACAATCTAGTGTGTTAATGGATTTGTTTCATTTTAAGACATTTACTATAATTATAATAATCATAATTGCAATTCTAATATTATTTTTATTTTTGTGTTTGATAATATCTGAACCCTGTATCTCCCCGCATCCTGCTCTGATCTGTCACTGCCAATTATTGTTGCTCTTGTTTTTGTTATTATTATAATAATGCACTGTACATTTTTTGTTTTCAGTTTTATGCTCTGCTTTGGATGATTGATGTTACTTGTTATTACATTTGTTAAAAAAACACACCAGATGCCATTCGAAGAACAAATTTGGAAAACACACCAAATACGCCAATTAACTGCAAAGTTAGCACCACTCCAAGAAAAAATTGGACTTTTTTTCACCTCTAAAAGACTTTGGGTTCTGAAGACAAAATCCTTCCAAAAGACAACTCCCCTCATCAGCCCACAAAAAAGGAAAAAGAAAAAAAAATCCCAGTTACAATAGGAAGTGGCAACTTTTGGGCCTGTTCAGTTGCAGGAATTAAGTTTTTTTGTTTCTTTTTTTAGTTTTGATATATCTGTTTCCAGGAAAACAAGTTCCTTTTGTTTGAAATGAAAATTACTTTCGTGGTTAAAAAATTGGAAAAAATGTTCAATTCATGATTATTTACTACCCGCCTAAAATTAGAAAACTTAGAAATAAATTCTAATAGGCTTGTTTTTGTTCATATTTTTGACTACTATTTGCTTCTCTATTATTTGTTAAAATCATCTAAACAATCTGTTTCTTTTTGCAACCATGTATGAATATGATTCTAATGGCAAAAATTGCAAGAAAAACTACTGTATGAAATTCATAAAAATCATAGACTCACCCATTGCTGCAAAAATAGCACAAAAAACCTGAAAAATTGGAAGGAAAAAAGCAGAAAGTTGCATTAAAAATCATAAAAGTAGTAGAAAATTGCCTGAAAAGAAAAAATTAAAACTGTGGCAGGTATGTGCAGCAAAAAAAAAAACTCAGAAAACAACAGAAAAATGCAGTCAAAGTGTGCCAAAAAATGCAGAAAAAATCAGTGGCAAAACCAGTAATTGCAGCAAAAAATCAGGAAAAAATTGCTGGAAAAAAGCAGCCAAAAAAAACAGAAAAATGCGAACAATTGCAACAAAATTGTGGCAAAAATCTAGAAAGATTTCAACTAGAAAAAATCTGTGAAAATGAGGAAAAATTGCAGAAAAGAACATAAAAACTTCAAAAATTGTGAAAAAAACAGAAACATTGCAGAAAAATGCTGGAAGAAGCAGCAAAATACTAGAACAGTTGCAGGAAAAAACATAAAAACTGCGTTTTTGGGCTTCCTTTTGGGCTTACATCTTTTGAGGTTTTTGAGGGTCTTTTGCTGTCTGATATCCATAGGGATTGGAAGGCAGTGTTGATGTAAATCTTTTTTATTTTCACTTTTCCTGTTGGTTTTTTTTAGAGATGCCTTATCCTCTTTGTTTTTTCCCCTTTATTTTTATCTTTTTTAAAAAATATAAAAACAACAACAGGCATTCTGTGAGATTGGCGTTATCTGATGACTTAATTAAGGGTAACTGGTTTTATGTTTATTTCCTTTTTCTTTCTTTTGCTGTGATTTTTATATTTTCATTCTGGTTTGTCAAAGATTTTCTATGGGGGGATTCTTAATTCTCAATCTATCAATGAAATTTGCTGTTATGCTATAAAAAAAAAAAAAAGTGAAGTAGTTTGATAATTAGGTTTCCTGTATTTTCATATTTTGAGGTCACAGATAAATGGTGAGATTTGGAGAGCCATAGAGAGAGAGAAAGCAGCAGGAAGTGTTTAAATGCTTTCGTTTAACCTTGACCTACTTCTAGATTCTGAGTTTCCAATATTCAAATTTGAAGTTCTTGAAAAAATTTCAATTTTGCATACTTATAAAATATTTGAAGGAGTTTGATAATTAGGTTTCCTATTTTTTGAGATCGGGGATAAATGTTGAGATTTGGACAGCCACCGAAAGAGAAAGCAGAAGGAAAGTGTTTAAATGCTTTAGTTTATTCTTGAACTACATTTACACTGCATTTGTAAGCATGAATTTCGGATCTTGGATTTGGATTTGGGTGGATTTGGACAAATTTCAATACAATTTAATATTACATCTCCAAATCCAATACAAATCCAAATCCAAGACCTCTCCAAACATAGGGCTTAGATTGTTTAGAATAATTTTGGTGCATCTCAAAATAATTTAATAGCTGGTAATGCAGGTTGCTTCATTATTTCAGTTACTTCTTTTCTTGGGGATTAGATTGGCATCAAGTGATTAACCAGACATTAATTATTGATTAGAGCTTTATCAGCTTTGTTTAGGTTCATATTATCTATGATTCATCTTATCAGATTAGCACATCAAGACACATCTAGTGCAGCTGTGCAGGTTAATTTGACTTTTCTTTGAGGAAGCTACTAACCTGTGCAGGGAATGTTATTTAATCGTATTTCATGGTTTATGTATATACTTGAATTGCTCTTTTTGATTAATGGATCTATTTTCTTTGGCTGTGAATTATATAAAACTACGGGCTTAATATTTTCTGTTTTTTTGTCTCTTATCTCATAGGTGCATTCTCACGTTGATATTTACAATTTTACGGATAATAAATGGGGAGGGAGGTTTGATATGCCAAAAGAAATGGCCCATTCACATTTAGGAATGGCAACTGATGGGAGATACATCTATGTAGTCACAGGACAATATGGTCCACAATGTAGAGGGCCCACGGCACGCACATTTGTTCTGGATACTGAGACGAAAAAATGGGGGGACCTGCCTCCTTTACCATTCCCTAGGTATCTGTCTTAATCAAGATAAGCATAAACATAATTATGTATTTTGCCTTGTAGAGATTTTTGTTAAACTTCCTATCCCCTATCCACCCTCCTATTCCATCCCTCCCAAAAAGAGAACTGATGAATCTTGAGTGTTGATCTTTTTATCTTTTGCTGGGTAAGAATTGAATTATAACTTATCTCATCATATGCCCTTATATTAGATGATTGGCTATTTTTACATTCTTTTTTTCTAATCTACAATAAATTTAGTGGCAGAACATTACTTTTATATTGTGTTTAAAACATTTTTGTATGCGGGCACTTTGACTAATCAATCCTCAAGCCTATTGCTATTCTTGGGTGGGTTTCACATTTTGAAATTGCTTTTTGTAATCTTGTTTTGAAGCATTCTTTATAGTTTCTACTTTCTAATATATGATTGACTTTGTCTGACATACAAAGAGATACAAAAAGGAGAAAACAAGGTAAACCTAAAGTCATAATTATGCTAAACAACTCGACTCCAAAGAGCTTTTTCTAATGGTATTAGTCAACTATATGAACCTTGATTGATGATTTTACTTAATCTTGGTTATGCTTTTAGTTAAATAATGATGAAGAAATTTGTTCACTAGAGAACCAACAAACTAGTTAGGTCTGCCTTTTTTTTTTCATTATTATAATATACCTCATATATCACAAAGGCTGATTTTATACCCTTGCTGACACGGTAACATGTACGTGAGTAACACATGTAAAATGAAGTAATGAACTGAACCTGGATCCACCCCCCCCCCCTCCCAAGGACTTGGTAAACAAATAAGCTTTTTGATATTTAGACTTCACATTAGTAGTTTTAATGACTTCTGCATAAGCTTTTTGGGAAAAAAATGACAAATCAACTTCAGTGTATTTTGTCCAGGAAAACTCATTCTACAGAAATACAAACAATGGGCTATGAATGTTGACGCATAAGCTCTTCCCACATTGTTCAACCAAATTAATTCACAGATAATATGTGCCATGATCTCGCAAGAAGCGTAGCTTCTTACTCTTCCAAGTCACCAAGTTGCTGCTGTTAATGATTTTAATTGGTCATTTAGCATTATTAGTATGTTCTTGTGTTTTGTTATTAGGTGTGAGTTAGTAAGGGTATTATATATGTACTTGACATATATAATAAATAGAGGGAAAGACCTATCATCGTGATTAGGTCTTTAGTTTTACTCAATATCTCAACATGGTATCAGGGCCATGGTTGCTCGGAGCTCCTGGATTCTAGTAGTGTTGCCTGTGTTTATTGTTTGTTTATTAAGGGTTATATTCCCTATAATGGGTTTTTTTTATTGGTTGTTTATCACTCCACGTGCTATTAGGCTGCACGCACAGGGGAGTGTTAAGGCTTGATATGCATTGTTGATTGTTGGTCCACAACCTAACAGATTACGCTTTTAGGTAAAATGGTAATCTAACATGGTAGTGT
The DNA here is from genome assembly GCF_029873635.1 of Malania oleifera. Taxonomy (NCBI): domain Eukaryota; kingdom Viridiplantae; phylum Streptophyta; class Magnoliopsida; order Santalales; family Ximeniaceae; genus Malania; species Malania oleifera. The sequence continues at coordinate 42,415,673 of NC_080422.1, read as the reverse complement.
AGCAAGATCCAATGGTTCCAGGATTGTTTTTTTAGTCATGAGGCATGAACCATCTGTGAAAGCTTGTGAAAACTTCCCATCAACTGGGTTCTAGTCTTGTTGCCTGTGTTTATTGTTTGTTTATTAAGGCTTATATTCCCTATAATGGGTTTTGTTTATCGGTTGTTTATCATTCTTTGTGCTATTGGGCAGCATGCATGGGGGAGCTTTAAGGCCTGATATACATTGTTGATTGTTGACCCACAACCTAACAGCTTAAGCTTTTAGGTAAAGTGGTAATCTAACATGGTAGCGTGGGAAGACCCAATGGTTCCAGGATTGCTTTTTTAGTCATGAGGCATGAACCTTCTGTGAAAGCTTGTGAAACTTCCCACCAAACTTATGGGGGGAAAATCTCTGATGTTAACTTCTTAGGGATCAAAGCAGCCAAGGTCGAATACATGCTGTCCCCAAATCTCCCTGAAGACCTTCATAACATCAGCTTTGAGAACATTCCAGTTTGCTCGGGAAAAGTGATGGTAAAGCTGCCAAGGCCTGGAGCTTTATGTGCATTGCGATCTCTTAGAGCACGAAGGAGTTGACCTTTATTGAAACGATTTTCAAGCCATAGAGCTGTAGAGGTGAATTTTGGCTGTATTATGGAAGAAATTGGTACTAAGGTGCCCCTCCTTGTGCCATAAGGACCTAGGTTTTTGTCTCCAATATATTTTGTCCATAGCTATGATCCTGGATGGTTCTTTTCTCTAAAGGATCCTTTTGGTTTTGTCTTCATCATTTAGGCCCCAAGAAATTTCTTTGATGTCCAATTCTAGAATTTTTTCCTCTAGATGGTATCTTTCTTGATATGGATATTTCTGAAGGTGTTCTTATTCCACCGTTGAATTTTCGTTTAATCTCTTTCAACTTAGAAGTCAGCGCAAAGCTTGCAAAGCCTTCAAAATGGAGAGTTGACGACCTCTCCTTGATAAGCTTCCCAAAACCTTCTTGTGTAATTAGTTTTAGTGATCATTGGAAAGTTTTTAAGAACTTTTTGAATTATAGAAGAAAAAATTAACTTGTAGGTTTTTAAATAGTGCAGTTTGACTGGGAACCAATTCTATCTTTGGGATCTGGGTGTAACATGAGTGCTCACTAATTGGGAATTGTAAGAATTGAATTGTGAATTGTAAGATTCAAATCGAGAAAGCATGATTCATGGTCAATTCTCGCTTGTTTCAGCTTGAATTCACATACTAGATTCTAATTGATAAGAATTGGGAATTGTATTTGACAGCTATGGATGACCATGCGAGAGATGTACTCCCTTGAAGAAGCCAGTAGCACAAGACAAGAAAGAAGCAAGAAAAACCTCTCCACTCCCAAAGCAGCTGCAGAGGCAAGAACTGCCCCTTAAAAACCTGCACATTTCTCTTCAACCAAACACACAAAATGACTGCAAAAATAGTACTGTGCCACAAGCTTGTGGCCTTACAATATCATATTCTTTTCCCAACACGCATGTAAGGAAGTCCAAGATTAAGGAAAACCATAGCCAAATAGAGCGGTGTTGCAGAATTATAAATTTATAAGTTGTCAAGATATGTTCTCTGGGAGATTTATTTTTCTTCCTTGTAAATTCTTTCCCTATTATTGAAATTTCTTTTGCTATAAAAAAAAGTGGTGAAGAGAGGCAGTGTGACAGATGGCTTCACTGCTGCTGCCATCACCACCTCTATGTAGGGAGATATCTACTTAAAGATCCCAACTCTAGCTTCCTAAAGATTATACTATAGGGATCCTCCATTAAATTGAAGTTCCAAGGAGGAAGTAAGATAAAAGTGTTTGTTACGGGTTGAATGCTTGATATACATAGTTGGCCAAGTACCTATAGATTAAGCTTTTGGGTCAAGTTGTTGTTTTTCATTGTTTTAGAGTTGTGGTTGCCAGGAGGTCCTAGATTGTATTCTTGTTGCAATGTTGCCTACAGTTATCTCTTTTTTGTTAAAAATGATCTTATTCATTTATTCCCTATAATAGGTGTTAGTCATTCTTTTCCCAACACTTGTATGAGGAAGTCGAAGATGACGTAAGACCTATGGCTAAATAGAGGGGATGCTGCTGAATTATTAGTGGTGAGGGGTTGTGGTCAACAGATGGCTTCACTCCTACCGCTGCTTCTATATAGGGACATTATCCACTTCTGGATCCCAAGTCCAGCTTCCTTAAGATTATTACATAGGGATCAACTCCTCCACCAAGTTGAAGTTAAGGAGAAAGTAAGTGGATTTTGCTAAGGCTTGAATTCTTGATTACATTGTTGGCTAAGGACCTACAGGTTACGCTTTTTGGTCAAGTTGTTGCTTCACATGGTTTTAGAGTCGTGGTTGCCATGAAGTCCTCGATTGTATTCTTGTTGCAATGTTGCCTGAATTTATCCTTTCTTTGTTAAAAGTGATCGTATTCCTATAATGGGTGTTATTTATTGTTTGTTACCTCTCCATGTGCAACCTAGGTGCACTTTTGGGGTGTCAGGGCTGGAGATGCATTGCTGGCCCAAAACATAATAACGTAAGCTTTTGGGTTGAGTGGTTCCTTAATGGAATTGAAGCAACGTTAAATATACAAAGCTTGGGCCATTCAAGTTCAAAGTTTCTGTATGCTTGTATTGAATTTGTAATTTTATTAACCATGTTTTCTTCATCTGAGCTTGATATTTTTTGTTTTTATGCTGTTCTAAGGTAAAAAAGTTGCTTGGTTTTTGAATTCTCCATTATAAAAGGTTGGTGCTGCTGGTGTTTAGGAGTTTACTAAGTAGAACTGTTGGCTCAAGTTTCTCCCAGTCTGGTCTAATCCCTTTTTGAACTGGCATTTTAATTTCGTTTTATAATCCTCAAATAATGAATCTGCAGTCTTACTAGAGATTAAAGCAGTATGATGCTGGTTGTTAACTTGAAACAAGCCCCGTTGCTATGGGTGTGAGCTGGTGATGTTTGCCCCTGGAAGCATTTCATTAATGCCTGTAAAGTTTTTTGGCTGAAGTAATTCATGCTATGAAAAATTTTCTCACTTCACACTTTAGATGAAAAGTTTTAATTTCATTATTTCAGATATGCACCGGCTACTCAACTTTGGAGAGGTAGACTCCATGTGATGGGTGGCAGCAAGGAGAATCGACATACACCGGCGGTCGACCATTGGAGTCTTGCAGTGAAGAATGGCAGAGCATTAGAAAAGGAGTGGTGGGCTGAGATACCTATTCCCCGTGGAGGACCTCATAGGTTTGTGGTCTGTTGTTTTCTCAGAAATAATTATGTCATTAGCAGTGAAAATTCCACTCTTATGCCGAATGAAGATAAAGAGTTTTACAACTTTTTAAAACTATTCATGGTCCTAAATTTTCCAATTTCTTTTTACTTATTCTCAATTTCTTTACAACATGGTACTTTTAGAGAAAGCTTGCATTAACACGTGTTGTGTTATTTTTAGTAAGATATGGAGCCTTGCTCGTAAAGGAAACCTAGAGACTTAACACATGGCACATGGACATACTTTGCAAGTCATCTTGCAAAAAGGATTGGTTCCATCTGCAAATTATAAGTGGGAAACACAAATATCCTTCATCTTTCCCCTCTTGATCAACCGTCCTGCCTTACACATCCATGAAGTGTAAAAAAGAGAAGGGAAATATTTTTTTTGCTTAATGTCCCAAGAAGCTCTAACCAATGTTTGGTGTTTTTGCACATATTTTTAAAAAATCATTGATGAAGCGGTCTTTCATTTTAATATTTGTTTTAGAGGGATTCATTGATTTTGTTAGAATGAGTACTTTCAAGTTTTAACCTTTTACATTTGGATTGTCATGCTATGGTGTTTCAGTTTGAGTAGGGGCAAAGACATGTGTAAGGTTGGAGGGACTATGGCTGTTGACAAATATTTTACTTATTTGCCCATTGCATCAAAGGAAAATTTCGAAATATATGATGTTTGCCCTTTTAACGCCCCTCCAATATTATTACAGTTTTCAATTTTGTTGCAAGTATTATTACAATAATGGGGGCAAAAATATAATATTCTTTATTACTTTTTAATTTGTTCTGTAAGTGGTGGAGTAATCCAAAATGTTGCTGCTCTTACCCGTTAGCTCCCTTTTTGTTCGTACTTGATGTTTTAAATTGGATGATGGATAGGGCGGTTGATAGAGGGTTGGTTAAAGGATTAGGTGTGGGGAATAGGGGGTGGTACTCTCTTATCTTCAATTTGCTGATGATACCATTTTCTTTCTTGATGACCGTAATCTTTCATTTAGAAGAACTTTTGGTATTCTTAATGTTTTGGAAAGAGTTTCTGGGCTTAAGGTTAATATGGGGAAAAGTGGTTAAGCAGCCCTAGATGTACCAGATGAGAGGACTAGTGTGTGGGCTTTAGAGGCGGGGTGTGGTTTATTAGAATGACCCCTTATGGGGTGCCACTGGGTGGGAATTCTAGAGGGGTGGATTTTTGGAATCCAGTAGTGGAGAAGATTACAGAGAGATTAGACAGTTGGAAGGGTGCCCTTTTCTCTTTAGCGGTAGAATTACGCTTATCCAGGCTTGTCTCTCTAGCACCCCTTTGTATTTCTTATCTATTTTTAGAATTCTGGTGTGAGTTGTGAGCAAGTTTGAGAGAATTATGAGGGATTTTTTGTGGTCTGGTCTGGGGGGTCGTGGGGACCATTTAGTAAACTGGGCGAAGGTAAGTAAGTCTAAAAAGGAAGGAAGGGGGGGGGGGGGGGGTTGGGTTTTGGTAACTTGGTATCTAAAAACACCGCTCTTTTAGCTAAATGATTGTGGTGCTTCCCCTTGGAAGGTAATTCCATATAGCATAGAGATATTTGTAGTAAGTTTGGGTTGGATGAGAATGGGTGGAATACCAATGCTAGCTGGAGATGTTCTTTGGGGAGTCTTTGGGGCTCTATTTCCCAGATTCACTTTGTTTTAACGCCTCACACTAAATTTGTAGCAGGGAGGGGATCCCAGATTCGTTTTTTAGAAGACCCATAGCTCAGGAATTATTATTTTTTTTTTCCATTTCTTTTCCACGTCTTTTTGGATTGTGCTCTAAGCCAAACAGAGTTATTTCTTTCTTTGTGGATAATGGGAGGGGCTTTCCAGTCTCTTGGAATCTTCATTCCAGTTCTTCTCTGGTTTGTTCAAGATTTTATGGGAGATGCCTTTTTCGCCCCCTTGTGAATCTCTTCCTATTAATGAATTTATTTTGCTGTAAAAAGAAATGTTGCTGCTCTTGACAATTTTCTCCCTCCTTACCCTTCATCCCTTGCACTCTCTCTTTCCCATCTTAGATGCCATGATTTGGTATCAAAGCATGGAGTAATCTGATCTTCTCATTACCATTTTGTCCCCCATCCCCCTCTTTTCTTCTCCCTTTTATGGTGGTTTCTATATCATCCAATGTTGAAGGAATCTGCTATGCATGTGTGCACGGGCTTTTACAAGGCGATTTTGTTTTATTTGGCGTTTTCGCATATACCTTTTTTTCCCAGTTTTTGTTGGTTAGTTGAATTAAAGGTACACATTACATTTAGTTTTAGAATTTAGACGCATCGAACTTTCGAAGAAGTTTTATCATGATAAGCTTCATGGATGTCATTGTATGAAGAAAACTTTATCAAGGGGAGAAATGAGAAAGGGTATACAAGGAAGCTGTAAAATAAATAGAAAAATTAGGCTAGCAAAGCCGTCCAATCTCTCTGAATCTCTAATAACCATATTGCCAGATCAACCTAATGAGAGAACTCACAACAAAGCGAAGAAGACAACACAATCCCTAATCAAATCTATAGATGAAGTGCAATCTTGTAAAATATGAGCATTTTGTTGGGAAAAATTATATGAATGATTCCCACAAGTAAATCAATGGTGTAATGCAAATAATAAATAAAATGAGACACAAGAAATTTAATGTGGTTCCCTCTAATATCGGTACGTCCACGGGACACGACGGTCCAAATTCACTATCACCAAATTCATACAAAGTGGATACAAAAGGCATAAGCCTTACAAATACACAAAAGTGTATAACAACTATAGCAAGATGAAAAAGCCTCACCAAATGTTGTGAACAAAGCTCCAAAAAAACCAACCAAAGTAGAGCACAACCAGGAAAAACCCAATATTCTGTTAATAATCCACAGCCGGAGTCCAGGAGTGAGGGTAGCAGCAGGTTGCTGCAGCGGAGAAGATGACTGGCGCAGGCTTGAGAAACATGGTGCAAAATGGCCATGTAAAAGGAACACAATGGCAGCTCTGCAGGCGTGAGGAGCTTCTGCAGGTGAAGAGAGTTGCTGCAGAAAAATGGAGAAAGAAAATGAAGGGGCTGCCAGCTGCGCGTGAGGCCTTTTTAATTCAAAAACATGCTGCAGCATTTGCTTCCACTGGGAAGCCAACAAAGCATTAAAGAAAAAATGAACCTTTTCAAGGCATTGGGCCGCACAAGGAGGGAAACCCAACACATTTCTCTCTCGCTAAAGCATTCATAAAACTGAAACAGCTCTACACAACCAGAAAGTCCTCATGTTCTTATGCCTCTTCTCAAAACCTCTAACATTGATTAGTAAGCCTCCAAAGAATTAGGACATTCCCAACACTATCTGAACAAGCCAAAGTGCTTTTTCTAATAAACTGCAAGCCACAGAGGCACAGAGCTTTGAAGAACAAAGATGTGCACAATCCTCACCACTTACATAACATATATTGAGAGATAGAACCATATAAGGTCTTTTAAATTAATGAAATAATCTTTTGCTGTATAAAAAAAAAAAAACTATATAAGGTCTTCTAATCTGCAATAGTTTTGACGCTAACTCTTAAAGGATGGTTGCCCAGACAGTTGACTACTCTGCTTTCCACAAACAGTTGACTTGAGAGAAAGAATGAGAAGAGTGAATTATATGAGAATAAGTGAACTTATTAGGAGAAAAAATGCAAAAAGCATCCAAACAAAGAACATTTCCACAATATGAATACTGATAGGAATAAAACAAACTAATATGTGAAGAAAGCCTCCCTGCCTTCTTATTGTTGAGATTCCCATGAAAAAGAAAATCTCAAGAAAGAACACTGCTATCAATAATAAAATATGATGAAATATGAGCCTTAGGATGCAATGCTAGATGAAAGAGAGAGGGAAAATGAAAAATTAAGCTCTCCCTAAGCCAAAGATCCTCTCTGAAACGAACCCAACAATGATCTCCCACTTTATATTTCTTACAAAGGAAAGAAAGAGGAGATATCTATGAAATGAATTTAAATGGGCTTTGATGCAAAACTCTAGCTCAAATGTTAGCGTCCATTCACTTGGAGGCCAAATTTACTCTTAATAACCATTTGCAAAGTGAATTAGTTTCCAAGGCACACTGCCATAACCACTTATATAATATTTTTAGACACCATATTAGTGAGATCAAAGCACCACCACCCCCCCACCCCACCAAAAAAAAAAAAAAAAAATCTTCTCCTCCCATTCACCCTTGACCAAAGAAAAACAAAAAAAATTCTTATAGTCCTCTCCATCCTAGTTGTTTCCCCCGCTAAAACCTTAGACAAAGATAAACAAATGAAGGGGACTTGAGGAAAGACATGCCTGGATTAAATTCTATGATTACCCTAAGAAAAAAAGAATGCTTCTCCACCCATTGTGGCATTTAGAAACCTTAGCAATCACTGGTCTCAAATCTCTTAAGAGTGAGGATTATCACCTAATGGAACTCGAAATTAGTCTGTAAAATTCTGCAACCCACATGAGTGGCATGGCTAGAAGTCACCTCTATCAGTAGGAACTAGATCACACTTTCCCAAATTAATCTGAAGCCGCGAACCTAACTCTGAAAATAGTAAAAATATTACAGAAAAGTCCTCTCATCTGAAAAGAACAAATAGTATCATCAACAAACTACAAATACAAAACAACCACAACATCCCTTCCTACTTCAATAACCTGAACAAAAAACTGCTATTGATGGTCCTCTCAATCATCCTACTCAGAACATTATTTTTCACTCAAAAAAAACAGAAAAGGAGATCAAGGATCTCCTTGTTTCGCAGCCTTGGAAGCCAAAAACCAAGTCTTAGGTTCTCTATTAATAATCACGGATAAAACAAGCAGTAGGAATACAGCCCCTAATCTAATGTCTTCATCTGGAACCAAAACCCTTCCTATCTAGTATAATCTGTCCAAAAAATTACAACTCACCTTTTCACTAGCTCTCTCAAAATCTAGCTTAGATACTAAACCTTTATTCCAGCTCCTCATGGAATTTTCCACAACCTCATTAGTCACAACATCCAAAATATACCTGCCAATAATAAAAGTGGATCGAGACTGAGAAATAGTTGCCCCTATAATCTCCCTAAGCCTATCTGTAATGACCTAATTTTATAAACAGTCATGAATTGGTCAAAAATCATTAACCCTAATGAATCTATCCTTCTTAGGAACTAAAGTAATGAAAGTTGAGTTCATACTTTTAGTAATCTGTCCATTGACATAAAATACGTGGAACACTTCCATAAAATCAACTTCAATCATGTCCCACCACTGATGGAAAAAAGCACTAAATTAAACCCATCCACCTGGGGGCTTTCTCCCTATTTGTATTGAACACAGCCCTCTTAACCTCCTCCTTAAAAGGTCCTTCCAAGTCCCAACCATGCTGGCTTATGACCTGTGGTGCCAAACTAACTCCTTGTTCATAGGACAACAAATATATTCCCTTTTGCTTCTTATATAGTGTTAATGGTTATTTTTTATTATTATTATTATTATTATAATAGAGGGAGAGAACTATCATTGAGTTTAGGTCTTCCATTTTACCCAACTACTCAACATGGTACCAGAGCGTGATCCAAACTAAACCCCACTCTCCTCAGCCGTCTCCGGAGAACACCATTCCTTCTGCTGTTCTTCTTAGATTCACCTCCATCCTATATTATTTCACAAAACCAACCATACAACCACAAACAGCGCGCCCCCCCCCCCCACCCCGCGCCCGGGCGCGGGGCAGCGACTCACCCAGAAAAACCCCATCTCTGGAGGGCCGCCCATGCGCCCCCACTCACCGGCCAAATGCCGGCAGGGCCAACCCCATGCGCCAGTGCTTGAGTGAATTTCCTGCCACTCAAGCACCGGCGTAGCATTGGTGCTTCGCCGGTCCAATGCTGCGCCGGTGCTGTTAGATCAGTTTTTTTTTTGTCCTCTGCCATGCTCTGATTCCTTCTCTGACTATATTATCAAGCTGTTAGATCAGTTTTTTGCTAAAAAAATTCGACCTTTTCAGACTATGCACTCGCAGCATTCTGTTAATGTCTGTTCAAGCCTTGTGAAGGCTTCTTTGTGAGTTTTTTTGGAGCTGTGGCAGCATTCATATGTTCAGTTGTGAGGCTGTGGCAGTGCTATCTCCATTGGTGAGTTGTTCACCTCGTCCGTGGAAGTGCGGCACCCAAGGAATGGTTGTTTGATGCTTCGTGAAGCTGTTTATCAATTGTTATTGAGTTTATTGAGTCTGAAACCGTGGGATTTGCTGTGTTTTCTGATTCACTATTCTAATTCCTTCCATATACCAAAATATCAAGCTGTTGGGCATGTGTTTTTGCTCCAAGATCCAATCTCTGTTTTGAGAATGCACTCATGGTAGTTCGTTAGTTGTGTTCAGTGTTAGTAACGGTCATTGGTGACCTTCTTGGGGCAGTGGCAGTGCTCATAAGCTGTTTATTTTTATTTTTATTTTTATTTTATTTTTTTTTCGTATGAGGCCGTGACGGTTCTACTTTCTTGGGGCTGCATCTGTGGTTGTTGGTGATTTGTACATGGTAGTTTCGGTGGTTCACCTCTCCAATTGTTCAGTGCTGAGTGTTGCTTTCTTGGGGCTGCGTGTGAGTTTCTTATGATCATTGGTCTGAGTTTGTGAATGTTGGGATGGCGTTTGCGAATCCCAAAAGTATGATTCCTTTGTTAGTCACCTATTTGAGTGAACCGCATACTATGACCATATCAGAGAGGAGTATTAAAGGTTTCTACTGTATCAATTGTCTCAACGAGCATCTCATCACATTGCTTTGTTTGCCCAAAAGGGTAGTCCTACAGTCTGCATGTCATTTGGTATCCTTCCTACTAGTCCTTGGATTATCAATTCTGCTGCCACTGACCATATAACAAGTGCAACCAACTCCTTTTTTGATCTCCAATATCCTAAAAATCTCCCCCAAGTTACCCTTGTTGATGGGTCCACTATTGCTGTTAAGGGGGTTGGAACAGTAAATCCTACTCCTTCTATCTCTCTTTCTTTTGCTTTATACATTCCCAAAACTCTTTTCAATTTTATGTCAGTTAGTAAGTTTACAAAGTCACTAAATTGTTCCGTCACATTCCTTCCTGATTCTGTGGTTATTCAGGATCTGAAGACGGGAAAGATAGTTGGCACATGACACGAGGCTCGTGGACTTTACTACTTTGAGTCGCTTTCTCCACCCATTGATTGCACAATAACAGCTACAGCACTTCAAATCCATTGTTGCCTTGGACATCCGTCCTTAGACAAGTTGAAACAGCTAGTTCCTACATCGAGTTCTGTGTCTAATATTGAGTGTGATTCCTGTCAATTGGGCAAGCATCATCGTGTTCCCTTTGCTCCCTGAGTTGACAAACGTGTGGTTAATCCTTTCATGCTTGTCCATTATGATATTTGGGGTCCTAGTTGTGTGACATCAAAATTGGAGTTTTGGTACTATGCTACATTTGTTGATGACTACTCTATGATGACTTGGTTATATTTAATGAAAGATTGTTCCGAGTTGTTTGCTATCCTTTGTGCTTTCTGTTCCCAAATATCAATTTGATATGCCAGTCAAGATACTTTGTAGTGATAATGCTAAGGAGCACCTCAGTACTCACTCTAGTATTTATATGACTCTCTAGTATGATCCATCAGTCTTCTTGTGCCCACACTTCACAACAAAATGGAGTTGCAGAGCAGAAAAACAAACATATTCTTGAAGTCACTTGTACCCTATTGTATCGAATGAATGTCCCCAAAGTCTTTTGGAGTGATGTTGTGCTCACAACTTGCTCCCTCATCAATAAAATGCCATCCTTTGTCCTTGGTGGTAAAATCCCATATTCAGCTATCTTTCCTAAGGCTCCTTTGTCCTCCCTTCCTCTTTATATATTTGGTTGTATGCCCTTTGTCCATCAGTTTTCTCTAGGAATGGATAAGTTGGATCCTCCTTTTTTCTGGGTTATTCCTATACTCAAAAGGGATATTGATGTTATAGTCCTACTTTACATCGATTCTTTATCTCTGGTAATGTCACCTTTTTTGAGTCTACACCATACTACTTTGATTCCTCGAGTTCTTTTGACCTTGATGAGCCCCTTCCTTAGTCAATCTTAGTATGTCAGCTTAAGAAGTCATTGTATGGATTAAAAAAATCTCCAAAAGCATGGTTTGGCCGTTAGTGCTGTAGTTCTTAAGTTTGGCCTTCATCGGTGTGCAGTAGATCACTCTGTATTTTATCATCACACTCCATCGAGTAGTATTTTGCTTATTGTATGTGTGGATGACATTGTGATCACTGGTGATGATGATTGTGGCATCCAGGACCTAAAGCTTTTTCTACAGAGTAAGTTCCAGACCAAAGACTTGGGACCTTTGAAGTACTTTTTCAGTATAGAAGTATCGAGATCTCGTATGAGTACTATCTTGTCACAGAGGAAGTGTGTTCTTGATCTTTTAGATGAGATGGGGCTGTTGGGATCCAAACCTGTCGATACACCCATGGATTCCAATAGTAAGTTTAATGCCATATATGGGTGATTTGTTGCCTAACCTAGGTTGGTATCGGAGACTTGTTGGAAAGATGAATTATCTCGCACTCGACCAAATTTATCCTTCACAACAAGTGTTGTGAGTTAGTTTCTCGATCTCTCGAGAACAATTCACTCGGATGCAGTAATTAGCATTTTGAGATGTCTCAAAGGTGCACCAGGATAGGTCTCTTATATTAGGATCTGGATCACACTTATATTTAGGGATATAAAGATGCAGTTTGGGTTGGATCACCTTCTGATTGAAAATCCATAACCGGGCATTGTATCTTTGTTGGTGGTAATTTGGTGTCTTGGAAAAGTAAGAAACAAACTGTAGTTGCCAAGTCGAGTGCTGAATTTATAGTTTAGGGCTATGGCGCACGCTACATGTGAACTTGTTTGGGTGAAGAACATGTTGAAAGAACCAAGTTTTCCACATTCTCAGCCTATGGAGTTGATGTGTGATAATCAAGCTGCTATTCATATTGCCTCCAACCTTGTCTTCCACATGGTCTTAAATTTTCACAAAATTGTCGAAATTTCCGATTTCCGTCACCCTCAAAATTGAAATGGCAGTCGATTTTCGTCTTGCATAATTTACGTCGAAATCTCAACGAATCATCCAAAATTTATCAAAACCTCGAAATTTATCGAAACTTATTGAAATTTTAACTATACAATGAAATTTTGTCGAAATTCAAATGAGAGATTTAGGAGTGAAGTGAAATTTCTCCTTTAATTTATTTTATTGAAACAAAAGATTATTACAAGTGCTTTTGAAATTATATAAAAAAAAATAAACTTACAATAATATTTTATTTAACCATTCATGTCTAAGTATCAATATTTGTATAATAAATAATACTTAAATGATTTATGAATTTCATTTGCATTAACTGAATATGTTTAATGTACATTATCTTACAAATATGTTTGATACACATACTATTTTACAACTTTTCCACCTCATACAAAACATAGATGTATTTAATTTGTAATATATTAGTCTTAAAACTTATATTATTACGTTTGTTGACCATTTCTAAAGTTTCACAACGAATTCCATGCTTTAGTACTAGTTTCCATTATTTTTTCAAATCTTTCTGTACTTTTGCAGCTTCGAAATATGAGCCGAAATTAAAATTGAAGACCTTGGCCTTCCATGAGAAGACAAAGCATTTTGAAGTTGATTGCAACTTTATTTGAGAGAAACTTACGCAGAAGCTAATTACGACCACTCATGTGAAGTTTGAGTTTTAGCTTGCTAATTTATTCATTGAAACCTTAGGAGGTGCTCGTGTGGAATTCATTTGTAACAAGCTAGGAGCATATGATACATATGCTCCAGCTTGAGGAGGAGTGTTAATGATTATTTAGTCTTTTAGCATTATTATTACTACGTGTTAAGAGTTTTTTTAGTAATAAGTGTGAGTTAGTAAGGGTGTTATGGTCATTCCTATTGTACTTTAATATATTATAAATAGAGGGAGAGACCTGTCATTGAGTTTAGGTCTTCTGTTTTACCCAATTATTCAACATATAGATTTCTATAGAATCCAGCAACCTCCTTTGCAATTGCAACTAGATTCCTAACACCACCATCAGTGAACAATTTATATAATCACATTCTTCCTACACCTACCATTAGGTGCCTTGTGAAAAAAAAATTTCATCCACCCTTCTTTGCCCATTTAACCCTTACCTTTTGTCTCTAACTTATCTCTTTCTATAAAAAATTACTCCAAATCGTTCTGTTAAAGTTTGTTATACATTGTTGGCCCACAGCCTAACAACTTAAGTGTTTAGTTCTAACATTGTATCAGAGCTAGTTACTAGGAGGTCCTGGGTTCTAGTCTTGTTGCTCGCATTTATTGTGTGGCATTTAAAAAATTATTGTGTTCCCCGTAATGGGTATTATTTATTGTGTGTTTATCACTCCAAGTGCTGTCAGGCGCATGTGCGGGGAAGTGTTAAAGCCTGATATACATTGTTGGCCCACAACCTAGCAGATTAAGCTTTTAGGTAAGGTGGTAATCTAACAAATTCTTGAGCAATGCTCTCCTATAGGCCAAATCCACTAAAACATTACCCAAATCCTCAAAAATGGTCAATATCCTCTATCTCTTGTAAAATACTAGAGTTTTTAATGCTCACATGATCAACGTCAAACTCCTTGTACCAACTCTTCAAGGCTACCTTTGGAAACATAAACCTCTTCATGAACCTTAAACCTTCCACCCAAACAAGAACAATTCCTTAAAAACTCCTCAACAAAATAAAGAAATGTAGGATGGGAAAGCCCCATAATTTCAAAAGGAAACAAAGTGGGAACCCCTCACACTAGAAAAATCTAAAATGAGAGGAAAATGATTTGAGAGACACTAAAAAAGACCTCCTCTAGAATATTGGGAAAGATATCCTCCCAATTGCCTCAACTGAAGAATATGTCTAGAAAAATAGTCATCATCTCCAATAGACCAAGTAAACAAAGCATTAGCCAGAAGGAAATCTCTTAGCGTGTACTCTCTAGTAAAACTATCAGAACACTGCATGCTAGAAGTAACCCTGGAGCCTCTCAACAACTTATTAACTGTTAAACTGGTACAGATTGTGTTCTGCGAACACAATAATAAGGGATTGAGAAATTAAAAGAAAATGTTCTAAAATATATTTATGTTGCAGAGATGGTATGATTGTCATATGCTTTAGTGATGCTTGGAAATATTCATTTTGAAATTTCAAATTGATTTCATGGTTTCAACATCCTTTTTTGAATGTTATTTTCAAGCAGGGCTTGTGTTGTTGTCGATGATCGGCTGCTTGTTATTGGTGGTCAAGAGGGTGATTTTATGGCAAAACCTGGATCCCCTATTTTTAAGTGTTCTCGTAGGAATGAGGTAAGATGATTCCTTTGATTCAGATTGTTCACATTGAATTAGCAACATTGAATTCTGGAAAAAGATGAAGCCTGTTGCCTTTTTCTCGGTCAGCATGTTCTATATGTGATATTCTTGTCATATATGGTTAGGAATTTATTTTCCAGTCATTATGTTATACAATGAGTTTAACTTACTTTGGCAATTTTTATCGAACAAAACAAGGATTACTTATTACTTGTTATGCAATTGTGCTTGTGGTAGAACCTTCGTTTTTTGTTTTCCATGAATGTTGTGCTATGATAATACTTGATGAGCAAAACATGGTTGAATAGTTAGTGCTTATGTAAAAACATGTTGCTGTAGGTTTTAAACTTTTCACACATTGCTTATGCTTTAGATGGCAATAAACTAATTTTCTTCAATTTTTGAATGGTAAATTTGCAGACGGTGCTTGAGATATTTATATGGCTTACTGCTGATAATAGTCTTACTAGAGTGACTTGCTGTTCGTGTCTGTAGGTGATAGAAGTGCATGGGTGAAGAGTGAACATGGTCAAACAATTAAATTCCTCACACATGCCCCTCGGCATGGTGATTCTTAAAGAGCTGTTGGGTTGGATTAAGCAATCTAGTAGACATGGTCAGGGTTGGAATATCATTGATGAACTCTTTTACGGATGTTTGGTTTGGGCTGACCTCCTTACTCGGGGGTTCTTTGTTTTTCTTTGTTATCATGAGGGAGGACTTCTTGTTCACCTTCATTGTTTTTGTTTCTCCCTTATGGTTCAATGATGCTTCTTTTCTATGGAAAAAAAATAATAATCTGGGGAATAATAGCAAATACCTAATAAATGGAACATAATTGCAAATCTTTAAGTGCTGAAAATTACATAATTAAATCAAATTATCCAAAAATATGTGAACACATATGGCAAACGCAAAATCTCCAAGTGCCTTAATCTTGCTCATGCGTGACCTTTTGACATCCCTCCAAATGCCTTTGTCTTGCTCATATGTCACCACTTGACATTCCTAATCACTTATGCCCCTGGGAGCTCCTTTGGAGAGGCATGTACTGGTGTGTGCCATTTGAAGAATACATATGACCAAGTAGAAAAGGTAATTGAGGAGGGCTCTTTGGCCATCAGTCCTCATATGGAATGTTGTTCTAATGGCGTCCTCATGTGCATGTTGTTCCATGCATGAACTTGGAAGGTAGAATCAAGGCGAGTCAAATTTCCAAAAGATATCTTACCTACTCCTAATTTTCTAAAAGATTGATATTCCAATGTGCCAAAGGGAGGAGCCTAATGGGGATTGAATTATATCCATTAATCCATTGGCATTGAGAGAGACAAAATTGATCCATAGAAACTCCTTGAGGGTTTGGGTATTAACGTAATAAGTTCTTTAAGGCAAGAAATGGAAGTGGGTGCTACTCCTAGGACAGGTGCATGGTCTTAAATTTCCATGAAATTTTTGAAATTTCGGTTGAAATTTCTAATTTTCGTCACCCTCGAAATCAAAATGGAATTTGATTTCCGTTTTACATAATTTCCATTGAAATTTGAACGAATCATCCAAAATTTATCAAAGTCTCAAAATTATAGCGAAACTTGTCGACATCTTAACTATAAAATGAAATTTCCTTGGAATCCAAATGAGAGGTTTAGGAGCGAAGTGAAATTCCTCTCTTAATTTGTTTTATATTTTTATTGAAACAAAACGATTATTACAAGGGCTTTTGAAATTATATGAAAAAATATACTTACAACGACATTTTATCTAACCGTTCATGTCTAAATTATCATTATTTGTATAATAAATAATATTTAAATGATTTATGAATTTCATTTGTATTAAATAGAGGATATGTTTAATGCACATTATTTTATAAATATGTTTGATACACATATTATATTACTACTTTTCCGCCTCATATACAACATAAATGTATTATAACTTGTAATATATTAGTTTTAAAACATATATTATTATGTCTGTTAACTATTTCTAAATTTTCATAAAAGAATTCCATGCTTTACTACTAATTTCCATTATTTTTTCAAATCGAAATTGAAATTTCTAAATTTCCATTGAAATTTCAGTACTTTTGGAGCTTCGAAATTTGAGTTGAAATCGAAATTTAAGGCCTTGGGCAGGTGATTGGAAAAAATGAGGCAAAAGAAGTGAATAAGTTAGCTAGTTCTGTTATTTTTCTCTATTTTTTATTTTTTGTTTTGAGGGGGTGGGGTAAACATAGATTTACAGGGGATAAAGTAGTTGATTTATTAAGATCATCACTTGAAATGTGAGAGATCTAGGGGATGTGAGTAAGAGGGGACTGATTAAGGAATTTTTTTTGTTAAGAAATTCTCCCGAAGATGTTCTTATTCAGGAAACTAAACTTGAGTGTGGATGGGGTAAGTTTGTAAGGAGTGGGAGGTTCTTCCCTCTTAGTGAGTGGAGTATTATTATTATGTGAGATACCCATTTTATTTGTATAATTGATAGCCTTGAAGATGTAGGGTTTTTTTTCCTTGTCGGTTTTGTTAGGTATTAGAGGTAGGGTGAGTGGTGGGTTACATCTGTTTATGGTCCTATTAGGTCAGCTCTTAGGTTGTATTTTGGATGAGTTACTTGCATTGTATGGGTTTATTATCTTAGGTCATTGATGGGGGAGATTTTAATGTGGTGAATTTCCTTGGGTGAAAAGATGGGGAGGTTGGATTTCCTTGAGCATGCAAAATTTTAGGGACTCTGGTTTGGGAGATATATATTTGTATAGCGATTTGTTTTTTGATTGGTGGGTGGGGAGAGATTTGTTGCTAGTTGTTTAGATATGTTCTTTTTTCCAAAGTGAGTGGGAAGATGAGTTTCCAAACCCTTCTCAAGTGGTTTGGTTTTGTTTTGTTTTGCTCTCTTGTTGACTGAAACTCTTTTTTAATCTCTTTCTGTTGTTGGATTTCTGCTATTTTCTAATTTGATGGAATTCTTATGAATGCTAAATGACAAATTAGGAAATGTGAATACAATCAATGCGTGCAGATGAAATTTATCTGTAAAATGTGTATTAGGATAATGCGTTCATTTTTAATTTTTTTTACCTGAATGTTTACCATTAAAAATAGAAAAAATTAATACTAAATATGCTTGTATATATATTTTAAAATTAAATAATTGAGATAGCCCCAATGCAGTCTGTATTGTATCCTTTTTTATTTTTTTTTGTTTTAATTTAAAATTTAAATTTCCATATCATTGTGCTAATAATGTGTTGGGCTTCCTAGTGTGATTTTCTTTACCTCATTTTTAAAATTGAATGCATGCTTTGCATGTCATATTTTGATCCATGTTTGATATTTTCCAATATTAGGTCCATTTGAAATCTGGCTATTTGTGATTGACCAACAAATTTTGCCATTATGAATTGAGTTTGTCATCAAAAGTGAAAATGTAAATTCATTAGCCGTTGGTTGGCAAGTATAAATTTGAGAATTATGTTGGCACAACAGACATTATTGTGGTCTATAGATATAAAAAATGGAAATTTTACTACACATTCTGAATTGATGTGAAGAAGCATCACAATTGCTGTGTATTTGAATCTAAAGCATAAAGAAAACCTTGCCTATGGCAGCTTAAATTTTCAGAGTCACTATCTGTCTTAGATAATATGAAGGGCATAGCAGATCTATTTCTTTTCCTCCACAAAATCAAAAAGCTTTTATTCTTTCCTTACTTGAGTGAATGCCTCCTTCCTCCGCTATCCTGACAGTAACCACTGCTGCCCGATACAGTAGAGGGAAAATCCCAAAAATTTCTGGTCCAAGAGCAATGCAATAGGATATGTTCGGTTGTCTTAGCATTTTTCATGCACCAAAAAAAAAAAACAAAACTGTTGCCAGAGGCAACCCCTTGTCTGCATGTTGTCGATTGTAAGAATCTTAACAAGATTTGCTTCCCACAGAAAAATGGTAACTTACAGATCTTTTGAGATTTTTTTTATGCAAAATTTTACATTGATATTAGTGCCACATTTTATTTGATCTTTTATGTCCTAATTATAGCTGGATTTGCATATAACTAACTTTTAACTGATTTATGAATTTTATTTATATTAGCTGAATATGTTTAATATCATTATTGTATGGCAACTATTGCACCATTTATGTCGCATACCTGATTGATATATTTTTTTTATTTTTATTTTTATGACATTTTAGTCTCAAATCATGCATTATTATGTTTATTAATAGTTTCTAAAGTTTTATTCAAAAATTCCGTGCTTTACTATTTTTTGAGATAACAAAAAATCCATTAATAACTAGACAGAAGTACAGAAAAGGCATTCTCCTTGAAATAGCTAATTATGTGCGTCTTTCAATCTCTTTGCAGATCAGAAAGTCGTATCCCCACAAAAATTCCTAAAGAGTTTGCTTAAAAAAAAAAAGGCAAAAAGTTTAACCCAATCCCACAGCTGCAAATGGAATACCAAGCCTTAAATATCCTTGCATTCCTCTCAAGGGACACTGTCCACAAGATTGCATGCACTGTACAAAACCGAATACCCATCCCTTTTCTACCATTCCCAAAACCCCAATATTTCACAAGTAAGAATTTGTACACATTTTTTGGAGCCAACCCCCATTTATCCAAAATAGAAGAGAGCATTCCAGAGATTCTTGGTCACCCAACAATACAGAAAAAAATGCACATTAGTTTCATTGGACTTGCAGCACAATGTGCATGTATCTGCGCTGAGAGCCTCATAGGGATTCGTTACTTGCATCAAGTCATTCAATTATTCCTGTTTAGAGAGCTGATTCGGTTAGCCCTTCGGTTTCTTGGAACTTTCATTTCGAAAGATCTCTAAATAAAGAGTTCATGGAATTCTCCTCATTGTCGTTATTGAGTAATTGTCATCTTTCTTCAGCTATGGATACTCGGTCTTGGCCTTTGGATCATTTACTTGTAAATCTTTCTTTGAGCTTTTTACCTGTTCCAACTCTTGCTTTCCTCTATTCTATTTGGAAGGCCAAAGCTCCCCTAAAGATTAAGGCCTTCATTTGGCTCACTGTGTTTAATAGAATCAATACTAATAATCTGTTGCAAAGGAGACCTTTGAAGGCCTTATCTCCAGATGTTTGTGTGCTTTGTTACTTGAATTCTGAGTCGGCATCTCATTTGTTCTTACATTGTGATTTTTCTTGGAGCATCTGAAATAAATTATTAGGTACGTTGGGAGAAGATTGGGTTTGTCCAGTGTTGGTGGAAGGAATGTTGGCTATTTCTTTTGAGGGTTTTGGAAGAAGGATAGGGCTGCTCTTTGGGAATGTAGAGTATTTGCAGTGCTGTGTTGCAGTGCTGTGGGGTTTAGTGTTGGAGCCCAACGCATGGATTTTTTCAGGGAAAAAAAATTGAATAGGCTGTTGGTTTGGGAAAAGATTCATTTCCTGACCTCTTTATGGTGCATCAGTTTTGGATGCTTCAAGGGAGCAAGCTTTCCAGAAATTCAGAAAGATTGGGGGAATTTTTTCTTTGAATACTTCAATGTATTTTTCTGTGCTTTTAGTTTCTTTCCTCTGGATTTTTTCCAGAAATTTGATGGGAGATGTCTCATTCTCCTCTTTGTAAATTCTTCTCTTTCTAATGAAATCTCTTTTGCTATAAAAAATAAATCCAGTTTAGAGATGAAGTAAAAAATGAATGCCCGGACCTCAAAAGGAACCTTAGCCTTCCAGATGACTTGATGCAAAGTTAAAGGACAAGGGATTGCAGATCTCGAATGATTAAAAAAGAAAGAATTAGAAGAAAAGGAACCTGAGGACTCCCCTAATCAGAACCGCGGAGTGTCTTCCCTATTTTGAGGAGTGAAGAATACAACACACTCAATAAAGAAGTAAAGCTCATCAATGTCTCTTTCATGAGGACTCCTAAAAATGTGGAAGCCCCAACTGTTATTGGTGAATTATGAAAGATGAACCGTGGATGATATCTAAACAGGCGATGGCACCAATAGCTCCAATGAAGTCTCTCCCACCCAAATATGTTCCCAAAACCGAATTCTATTGCCATTGCTCGCTTTGAAAGGAATAAGAGGAAAAAATCAGCAAGCAACTTGGAACTTCCAAGGACTCACATGTGAAACATTGCCATTTCCCTTAACACCCCTCCCATTCGGATGGATTCCTCCTAATGCCATAGGGAATTAACCTCTAACTGGGCCCTCCATAACTATTTTCCTGTTAAAGAGATGTTTCTAGATACCACATTTTCAAGCCCCAAAACCCCATCCAACTCATGTCTCCTAACCACATCTGAACCAATAAAATGATCCCTCTTGTTCTCATGAGTCCATGACTACCTGATGACAAATATCTTGCTTCTTCTCCAGAACCCTCCCCACACTTGCAGGAACTGTAAGAGTGATTATAAATAAATGGGGATGTTAGAAAGAGATGCGCTAATGAGAGTAATACGGCCCCCTAGTAACAGGTAAGCCCTCTTTCAGCCTAACAACTTCTTTTCTATTCTCTTTCAACTACAGGATTCCAAAAAGCAGCAGACATAGGAATTAGGATTACCCCCTAAAGGAAGACCTAGTTATGATAAAGGCAAAGTCAAAGAAGCACTACATGCTATTACCTTAAAACCAGTGTTTTGAAAACCAGACCGGATCATCTGGCTGAACCAGGAAATGGATTCTTCTCCATTCTGGTTAGTGTGCATATATATATGAAGACATAAAACCTGGATAAGACTAGACAAAACCGGTGAACCGGCAGGCCTGGACGAATTGGACCGAACCAGGTTGACTATGCAATTGGGTAACAAATTGGGATTTGGGACTCAAATCTTGTCTTCAATTGGATCAACTACAAGGTGACGATGATTACTAAGAGAGAGAGAGAGAGAGAGAGATGGAGATGGAACAGCACGAGACTGAAAACTTCCTTCTTGCTTGCAGATCCTTCAAATTCTTCTTTCTTGCTTGAGCTTTTCAGGTTGTGCCGGAAACCTTCACTCTTCCTTGTGGCTTGTAGGTTCTTCACAGGAGGAGATGGGCTTGAGAACACATGGAGAGGGAGTCTTGGTGTGTGCGACCATCTTGCTCACCGGATATGTCCATTTATTCTGGATCGTCCGTTGTATGCTGTCTGTTCATGATGAATGAAAAGGATCTGGATGTGGGAATAATGAGGAGATGGTGTGGGATCAGAAATCTTATAAAAAATCTAGGAACGAATTTACAGAAAATCCATTGTGTAAAGGGCCAAAAAAGGGGGGAAGAGGGTGATTGGTATTAAGAAGGAATTGAAACCCCAACCTATAACTAAAATAAATGATTATAGACCACTAAGCCTCATGGCTGTTTGTGAAATTCATAAGTCACTTGGCTGTTTGTTTAAGTTTGCTTCAAAGTCTCTTTATATGTTACAGCATTTTATTTTCCTTGAAAAAAAAAAAAAAAACTGGTCCTACTGGCGGTCTAACTGGTCCAACCAGAAGAACTGGAAACCAGACAACTTTCCGGTTCATTGTCCGGTCCAGTTTTAAAAACATTGCTAAAAACCCTCTATATTGCTAGAATCCAAGTTAATGCCAACCACCCCCACTCTTGGATATGTTGATCTTCAACTCCAAACCCCCCCCCCCCAAAATAAAATAAAAAAATTCTTAACAAAATAAGAGAGTTTCTGAATTTCTTGACATTATCCTCCAAAAAATGAATATGGAATCATCTGCAAACTGGAGATGGGATAGCTCCACCTTCTCCCTCCAATACATAAACCTCTAATCACGCCTAAATCTCAAGCATGGGAAATTAACCTACTTAAAACCATCAACCACCGGAGTGAACAAGGAAAGAGGTAGAGGGTCTCCTTGCCTTAACTCCTGAGAGGCCTTAAACTACTCCCTTGGATATCCATTAACAATCACCAACATATTTGTAGAACTGAGACCCTTTTATCTAATTCTTTCACACCGATCCTAGACCCTTCTTTCACATCACTTGGTCTAGGAAATCCCAATTCATCCTGTCATCGGCCTTTTCAGATTCCAATTTGAGAACTACTCCTTTCTTTCCTCTCCTTCTCGCATCCTCAACCACCTCAGTAGCCACTAAATGACACTTAAAATAATAAACAAGCTGCAGCAACGTCATATCCTCCCAGCACTAATAGGACTAAAATCCCCCACGCTTCTAGACCACTCCTTAGGCATAAGGATAGAAAAAGCTGAATTCTCACTATTTCCCACAATCCCGTTAATGTGAAACTCCCTAAAAACCTCATAGTATCATTATCTTGTGTCTCCTCAATAAGATGTTTGTTAAAATCTTGTAAAAGCTAGTCACCTAACTAATAAGCCTAAAATCCTAAAAACTGAATGATGTTTCTCTCTCCCTCTCTCTCTCTCGCAAGCACAAACTTCTCCTCTCCCACATTTGTGTATTCAATGTCATGGGAGTTCCTGCGGCAGCCGATGCTGAAGCAATCGCTCCAGATTGAAGGTAAATCTATCAACCTGTGAATAGATAAGGTCGGTGAGATCGCATTTTGATCATTGTCAAACAATGTTTCTTGTAACAGGTGGGCTTGATTTTCCAGGGAGGCTTTGTCTTGGTTTGCTGATGGCATATGTATGCTCAGTTGATCGCAAAGGGGGTTTCAATCTGTTTGGTTGGGTACTACGAAGATCTGGATGCTGATTAAATGGACGAAGGTAGGAAAGTTTTTGGAGTTAGGATGGGGATGGAAAGGGAAGAGGTTTTCAGTTCTTTATTCCTCAGGGTGAAATAGGGGATGGGTGGCGAAATTTTGTGAGTGTCTTCTGTGAGTTAGGGAAGGATTTTCATGGGGAATCTGGGATTGTATGTGCTGATAACTCTTCACCACTCAAATTGTGGAGTTAGATGTTGTCGGAAGGCAAATGCCGTGTAGGGGAAGGCTGCGGCAGCCATGTCCATTCCGTGAAGCAGGATCAGAAGGTTGGGAAGCAAGAGCTGTGTCATCGGTGTGGAGAGGAGTTGCATATGAATGAATCAAGGGCGACTGCAGATAAGGCTGTTTCGATCGAAAAGTGCAAGAAGGAAGATAGGGTTTGTGATGGAGAAGAGATGATCAGACAGGCAGGTAGGGTTTCTGATGGAGCTGAGATGATCAGAGAGGCAGCTAGGGTTGCGTTTGGGGAGGAGGCAGTGAAGAGATTTGGGCTAGGTTGCATGCTTCTCATTTTGGAGTTGCCCAGGTAATTGGAAAAAGATGGTATCTCATTTTTAACAAAATTGGGCCAGCTATTTGAAAGGACCCATTGTTTAGAAAAGGAAGATATTATGCTGCAGATTAGATCCTAGGGAAGGCTCTCCTATTATGGACTTCCCACAAAAGGGTCTTGGTGATAAACAGACCCATAATTCAGAAATTAAGGGCCCAGGTTTTGTATTGTTGGGTCTGGATATTGGACAGGCCTGAATGAGTGCTCCGACTTCTCATTCCAACAATTTAATTCCATTCTCATGTTTGGTTATACTTAAAAAGTGGAATACCCATTCCCTCGGAATGCTCATTCCCACTAAGAGTGAGAATGGTGATTCCATCAAAATATGAAAGGAATGATTATTCTAGCCTAAAGTGGGAATCAAATTGGAGAAGAAGGAATTGCCTCTTGACCCCCTTCCTGACTCTCCCCTCATCTTTGGTTTCTCCCACTTCAATGATTCTCTCTCTTTCTCTGAATCAATCCTTTTACCTCTTTTTGGTTTCCTTATTCTGTTTATAGTTGGATCCATCCTTCCATACGTCGAAGTGCTTCTTCTCCATCTCTCTTTCGCAGCTTGAGAATCAAGCGATCAATGCATTCGTTGTTTTGGCCCTTAATTGCTTCACAAATCACGATTGAGTGGCTTCGAGGCTGAAATTGATGAGTTGAGTGTGGTCTGATGAGGTATTTGATGGCTTTTTTTCACTTACAAATTTTTTTTGGTTGAGTGATCATTTAGATGTTACCAACTTCAAGTCAAAGGTTGTCAGTGCTGTGCAAATGCTGGTGGAGATCTTGTAGAAATTATGAGAAATTTGGTTGAATCTGTGAGAGATTTGTCAATGTGGCATTAAAGATGGATACATTTCCGCTTTTTCATATGCTTTGCTGGAATTATTTGTAAAGGAAATTTTTCTTCAGGTTTTGTTCGTCGTATGCAAAATTTTGAGGGAAGAAGGGGAGACAGGTTTCTGGTGCAAATAGCTTGTTTCACCTGGCTTTGCAGTGAAATATCAGTAGATGGATGGAGTGCTAATATTACCAAGATTAACAAATGCAATTCTAGTTAAGAAAATATTTGTTCTTGCAGCTACCTATACTGTTCAATGTTGGTTTAATTTTTGCTGATTTAGTTTTGGTTTAGATGTAAAATTTGAGGATGGGCTTGTAAATTATATAATTTTTTCTGTTCAATGGCTGTACTTTGTTCCTAGTTTTATTTTTTTACTCTCCCTCCCTAAACATATGCTTTATTTGCCAGGAGAAAAAAGAAAATATGAAAAATCATAATTTTTAATTGACACATTTCAAAAAATAGAGCATTTCATTCCATTGTTAAAATCAGTTTTACCCAACATGGGGATGTCAATGAGAATGGAATGTACATTCCATTCTTGTGTCATCCCATCTTTGTAACCAAATGATAGAATGGGAATGGTCATTTCATTCCTATCTAATTCCATTCTGCTCTCCATTCCATTCTTTTGCATACCAAGCATAGCGTAAGGGTGAGTTCAGTATTGTGGAAGTTCCTCAAGTTGAGAAGAATGTCAGAGGTTCTAATGGGATTAGAAAAGGTAAGGAGGTGAAGAGTTGGGGGAATTTTTCAGATTCAGAAATTGATGGTAATACTAATAGCCAATTTGACTGTGCTGGGGGGGGTTGTTGGGTGAGATTTAGGAACAATATGGGTATGTTTCTGACTCCTACAATAAGTTAGGGGATTTATCTTATGTTCAACCATGTTGGAAGGTCTAGAGGGTGTTTCTATTTTTGATAATGATGGGTTGGGGAATCAGTTTGAGTGTGGGGATGGAATTTTGCCCACACCAGTGAAGTAGAGTTCGAAGGAGGAGATAGAAGCTCAAATTATTTTGGATAAATGGATTTAAAGCTGAGGGTCATTGGAGGAAATGTAGTGCATTTGGATAGTGGCAAAATTTGAAAGGTGAAGGGTCAAAGGCATTTAGTGAATTTGAAAAGTTCAGTAAATTATGATGGAAAGGGTTTGAAAAGGGGGTCTCTTGGTTAATTTCGTTTAGTTTTTTTAAGATCTAATGTTTTTTTTTTTTTTTTTTTCTTTTTCTCTTATTCTTTTTTGTTTGGTAGACTCTTTGTGCCTGCTTTGTACCTTCTATTCTTTCTATCTAATATACTTTATTTTGTTATTAAAAAAAAAAAAAGCCTAAAACACTTATGCTTCTAGACTGCTCCTTAGGTATAAGGGCTGTAAAAGTTGAATTCACACTATTTTTGACAACCCCATCACTAAGAAGCTCCCACAAAAACACCTTATAATATCATTCTGCAAAACTTCTCGGTTTGGTGCTGCCCGGGTGGGTCCAAAGGACTTGCCCAAGTGGGAGTTCTGGGGCATAAAAAAAAGGGGGGGGGCTGATGTAACCATATAACTTTATCCGTCCCTATGGAACTCCAATCAATCCCCTCAATCATTGGTCTAAGCTGACAGCCCTCTGTATACAAATGCTTATAAAAAAGCATGTTATCTCATCTCCAATCTGTTTTTAATCCCTCAGAAGATCTCCCAATTCAAGCCCTGATTCCTTAATAAAACTTTTCCTTCCATCATTTGCCACCCTATGAAGCAAATCAGAATTATAATCCCCCGCTTGCACCCATTTTATCCTTGATTTTTTATGCCAACTCATCTCTTCTCTCAGCAACGGCAGCTCCATCTCATTATAAAGACAAGCCCTTCTCTCCCTATCCCCTTCACCCAACAATATGCAGTGCTCCAATCTAATTGATCCTGTCAATCTCAGAGAAAATCTTAGGTTTTGCTCCTGGACATTCCAAACACCACTCTATTCCTGTCCTTCAACTTATTTTTCACAAACTTCATTTTTTTTTCATTTTTTAATAGCCCTCCCACCCATGAACATGACAATCCCTCCACAAAACCTTAATAATATCCCTGTAAGAAGGGTGTGTCAACCACATGTTCTCAACTCTAAACAGTGTAGGATCGCACCGAATTGGATTAGAGTCTAAGAGCATCAGACAATTATCAGAAATTGGCCTAACTAGAACCTCTTGCACAACATTCATGAGAAATCTTCCCACACACTTGTAAACAGAAATCTATCAATCCTAGAAGAGGCCTGCCTATCACCTGAAGCCACCCACGTAAAATTGCCACTGTTCAGGGGGAATATCCTATGGCCACAATCCTGAATGAAAAAAATGAACTTTCTCATGCTACTGGTCACTCTCGAACCCCTAGCCTCTCCCTAGAGCTTCTAATGACATTGAAATCATGCCGACCAGCCTGCAAGGACTACAAAGACCAAAAAGGCAAGCTAGCTCATTGAAGAAAGCACTACACAAAGAAGACTGCGACAGGCCATACACTGACATAAACCGCCATACACTGACATAAACCACCACAGCACCACTCCACAAAACCCCTAATCTCTAGCAAGACTGACCCAAAAGAAGACCCAAAGATACAATCTCTCAACATAGCAATTCTGGTGTCCCAAGCTACTATTTGATTCTTGAACACTCCAACAGAAGGAAAAGGTACCACTCTTTAAACCCAGAATTCTAAATACTCCTGAAGAACAAGGCTTCTATTTCCTGTACCTTAGAACCCTGTAAAAATAAGATATTGGGACTGACTTTTATTATTCAACTCCTTATCGATTCTCCTCTTATTACCACATCTTAATTCCGCACATTCCGGGAAATAATCCTCAGTTTATCCCATTGTTAGTGCCCAATGACCTACTCTCTTTGTTATAGTTAACTGAAGAAGCAAGCCTAACCAACTCCCTTCTCAACTTATTAGCCTATTTCCATTCTCCAAGAGACTCCTATTTAAGCCTAGTCTTCTCTCCATTAGGAATCACAAAGCTAAGATCCATGTCATCGAGATGATTTTGGGCATCCTGGTTATCCCTTTCATCTCCTAAAAGGTCAATCCTATTGAAAGTCCCCTTAGTTTCAAGCCCCCTATGGCATTTTGATGGCTCAAAGCTTGTCTGAGATGCGAAAGAATAGGAAGAATTCTATTGGAATTTACAAATGTTTACCTTTTGAGTCTTTGGCTTGTAGTTTCCAAGGTCCCTGATCTCCAAGCCTGGTGAGGGGATAAGAATTACGGACTTCTCCAAAGAATTCAGGACAGTACAACCAGACCCTGGTGCTGGTTGACTGGTACTTTTTTTTTAACTTCTCTGAGTCATCAAATCCATGACCTTCTTTCCTTTTTCTGCCTTGTTTCCAAACCCTCAGCAGCCAACTTCATTTTCACTCTCTACACCTCTGATAGCCTTTGTAAATTTGAATATGATATTCCTGGCTCCGGGGTAGCTTTACCATGTTGCCTTTGCTGAGGTGAAGGTCTTGTTTCCTCAAGGCCGAATGTCTTGCCAGAGTCTCTCCCCCCATTCCTGTCTTCCTTTGTTGCCTCCCTGCTTTGCCCCTCTGTTCCTCTTTATTTTGCTGTGGAAGCTTTTGAGGCCCATGCCCGCTTTGAGCCCAAATGAAGGGGGTTCATTTGCTATTGGGCCCAGCCCATTTTGAAATTGAGCCTCATTGTCGGCTGCAGCCGAAAATCTACTCATTAATGCTTGCTTGTATGAAATCCATTTCTTGTTAAGCCTTGAACCCCTTGCCCCCCATTATTGGGCCTACAGAACTGGGCTGTGTTCAACTGAGACTTCCTTCTCCATTGGTCTGATTTGACCAAGCCATTTAAAATATTTCCTTGAGAAGAAAATGAGATTTCAGATTGAGACCCTTATTTATGCCTTGATCAGAGAGATCGTATTATTAACTTTTCCTTCTTTGGCTTCCCTTTCCAGCCATCGTCGTTCCTCAGTTGATAGTGTAATATAGACAAAAGTTGATTTTTTTATCCTTATGAGAAATTCTTCTTTGTTGTTAGAAGAAAACTATTTTGGTTCCGAAGGAAGATGTTGTGCAACTGCGTCACTCTTACTTATCTTGTCAGAGCTCCAGCTTCGCGTGTCTCATTATTCCGTGAGTGACAGGAAAGAATTTTCTGATGGGAAAAATTTCTGCCTTTTTTTAAAACCAAAATCAAAACTGATATTGACATGAAAATTTCCATTATTTTGAAGTAGAGAAGTTGAAATTTTTAACCTTGCTAGGGAGTGTGATATGTGCAACCTTACCTTCACACTTTTACAGGATCTTTTTAAACTTACAATACACAGTTTGAAAAGACACAAATTGGTATAAAATTTGACAGCTATTTTTTTTCCCCCTGACTAATGGCTGGCCTGAGGTTAATGTATTGTAGCTTAAATTTCATTCTATATATATATATATATATATATATATATATATATATTTTAAGTTCTTAAAGTACTATTTATGAAATGCTGGTGCTAAAATTTGTTGCATTCTTTTTCTAAGTTTTTTACATTATGCTGGACATTTGGATTCCTTATAGCTTTGAAGTCTTGACAAATCCAGGTTGTGTATGGCAATGTATACATGCTGGATGATGAGATGAAGTGGAAAGAGTTACCTCCTATGCCAAAGCCAGATTCCCATATAGAATTTGCTTGGGTATTTGTGAACAACTCAATCATTATTGTTGGAGGCACAACAGATAAGCACCCTGTAACCAAAAAAATGATTCTGAATGGTGAAGTGTTCAGGTTCAATTTGGATACACTGGTACGACCTTCTAACACATACATTCTTTTTCTTTTGGATCTCGTCATTGCTTCTGTCAGGTTTGCATATGTGGCTGTACCTCTTTGCAATTGGGTCCATTTGCTTAATTTTTCTGTAGACCACAGAGCAAAATCCTTTGCTTATTCAGCCAAAGACAATTTTTTTATGGCTTGATCTTGTTCATATTTCTACTCTAAATTGTTGCCTGACTATTTTGCTTCTCCTTCATGTCCAAGATGAATTTCTTTTGACTTTTAAGTAGCATCCTCGTTTGGTGTTGGAGTTTTCATTCTTTATAAGTTAATTTTGAAGAAACTGCCACACTGAAGTACCTAAGGAAACAGAACAGTTGTTGACATGCCATATGGTTTCTAATTCATTATAACTAGAACATTCTTTGGCTAATCGAAAATGATTAGTTTTCAAGGCTGCAGCTTTCTCAGATTCTAATTATGTATTGTTACACACAGAGTAGTGATATTGTTCCCATATTTGGCTTTCCTAGGGTCATCTGTATCCCCTTGCAGAGACTGAACTTTTTGCCTTGACTAATCTTTTTATCCCCCACCATATATATATATATATATATATATATATTATGTTTTGTCTTCTGCTTTCGGTGAGTGCATCTAACCTTGTGGTTTTTTTTTTCAGCCTTAATGTGATCGATTGGGTGGAGGATGCATTAAATTGGGTGGTCAGCCCTTTAGGAAGTGCTAGCTCCTAGTCATATAGAGCTTAAAGAGAACCATTTAACCCGAGAAATATCATAATGTTGTCTATTTGTTGATTTTTGATATCTTAGTAGTGAGTGGGTAAGTATCATTAAAAAGATGATGCTAAGAGGAGCATAAAAAAATCACAGAGTGGAAAAAAAAGAACTTCCCTACAAAACATTAGTGGCTTGAACAGCTACATTTAGTGTTATAGATTATCCACAATATTACAATGTCCATGATAATAGAACTAATAGATCCTTTTTCAGTGGGAAAAAGATTGTAGGTTGAAGTGTTACATCCTATTTGCTATTTGCAGATGATATCATTATTTTTTGAGGGGACAGATTTGGGTGAGATTCAGAACTTGAGATGCATCTTTTTGTGTTTTGAGATGATTCTGAATTTGAAGGTAAGAGAAAAGTTAGGTTATACCTTAGGCAATAGAGTGGAGAATGATTTTTTAGCAAGTGCATTACTATGTACAGCAGGAGCCCTCCCCTTATAATCTTTCTTCCTTTTTTTTTTTGATTGGAAAAAATAGAATTCATTAAAGGGCACCAAGAGGTGGCACCCAAATACAAAAAGATCCAAAAGGGCTGGCCTGCATGTGATGCATTGTGTCTAAGAAATAAGTGTCTAAAATGTACAAACCACTAAACCAACCGGTAGGGTTAGTATGCCATCTAATTTGAGAACCAACAAGGCTGATGAGCTGATCCATCAAAGCTCTTCTGTTTCTTTGATTCTAGATGATCCTAAAAGGAATCAGAATAAAGGCTTTTTTCCTTTCTGTGCTTCTTCAAATGCTTCTTCAGGACCATATCTGATTCTCCACTGTCATGGCAGTAACCGAACACTGGCCAACCAGAGCAACTGGCCAGATTCAGAGGTTCTGGTCCAAGGGCAGTGAAGGCGGTTACACATGACGGATTCAGCATATTCCTCACACAAAAAACATAGATTTACTAAAGTTATCCCTTCTTTGTAGGTGGCTAATAGAAAGAATCCTCACCAAAGCTGCCTCCCACTCAAAGGAGGCAACTTTTGTTGGAGTTAGATACTTCTAAATGGGTTTCCAGTGGAAATTGTTTGTGGTTTTAGTAGGTTTATTCAGCTTTCTGTAATATGAGCTGATTGAGAAGGTGCCATTTTTGTCAAGGGTCCAAAATTGGGCTCATTTGGGTTACAATGGACAAGGAACTCTATATATGCAACCAAAAAAGTTCAGAGTTGTCATGCTCCAACTGTGAGGCGTGGGCCTTTCTGACAAAGGGAATGTCTCTGATTACTCCATTGTCTGCAAGTTGAAAAGTTGAAAGGTGTATGAACCTGAGCATCCTTATCCTGGGCCAAACTGAAGATGTTGGAAACTTAGTGATGAGTGCAGTGAGGTTGCACCCTGTTTCATGCCTTATTGGCTGAATGCAAGGGCAAGGAATGTTGATGAGCATAGGTGTCTCTATGGAGGATGGAGGTTAGGTAAAGGATTCAGGGAAGCAGGAAGTGCAGATGGAGCTTAGTTTTGTTATTGATGAGGTTGGTCTTCAAGATGGTGTGAGTTATAATTTAATATAGTAAAGGTGGGGTTGGGTGGGTGACAACATCTCTGGTTGAGGGAAAGCTAGCAGTGTCCAAGATATTTGTTGGGGGGGGGGGGGGGGGTGGGTGGGGAAGAAAATTCAAAAGAAAATCATCTTGAGTTGTTTTTTAATTCACCTTTTAAATTTTATTTGTTGAGAATTTTTTGTTCTGTGTTGATTGTACTTCCTTTCACGGTTAATATGCCTTTTTTTTTAATCTAAAAAAAATTATGCTTATGTGAAAACATTTCGCACCGTATATCATTTTCCATGTGACGCATAAAACCTGGGTAAGCCATAGGCTATATAAAACTTGTCATACCACGAAAAATAAATCTTCAAAGAGTACATGTGGTCATCAAATGAATCTGGAGGATGACCATCACTGGTAAGTTAAAATCTGAAACTCTCAACTGAATTCCCCTAAATTATGATCCTTACATTCCTTATGAAGCTCTGGACTGTGGGGAATGACAGTGGTCGTACCACTTTCCTGTTTGGTAGCAGAGTTAATCGGCCTTTTGCTGTTCTTGCCTAAGGTTGCAATTTCAGTTGTTACTGATAAAAGTATTTGTAATGGTCTTGAAAGCATTCTCAATCATCTGCACCCTAAAGGGCGGCGTGGTGCACAAAGCTCCCACATATGCAGGGTATGGAGAAGGGGTGGACCCCAATAGGTCTACAGTACACTGCCTTACCTTGCATTTTTGCAAGAGGCTGTTTCCATGCCTTGAACCCAAGATCTCCAGGTCACATGATGACAACTCTACATTTGTGCCAAGGCTCCCTTCCTACGGTATGCACACCCTGCTCTGAAACAATTCCATCTCTATAGACCACTCAACCTTACCCACTGTACTGGTGGATTTTTATTTCCTTTTCATTTTCGGGCAGTTGTATCAGGTCCAAACTAGGGCAGTATTCTGGGGCAATTACCTGTCTGGACCAATATGCTGACATTACATGTTTGCTGATGTGTCTGATAATGCTGCCTGATGAAATTGCAGAAGGTGGCAGCTTTCTTGTGAGCTGATGTGGCATTCAGAGATGTGGTCTGGTTTAATGGGCTTGGTCCAAGTATGGCGCTAGAGAAGACAAAGGCTGGTTGTCTGGTGTTAAAGAAGGTGGGCTGGGTTTTTGAATTTCTTTGAATTAGGCTTGCCAATAAAGAAGAGGTCCTGGGTCACTTTCTTTTTAATTTGGGCTGATTAGTCAGTATTAAGGGAGACAGAGATGGATGGTAATGATGTATGACTGGTTTGGAAAATCACTAGTGGAGCCAGTGCCTCTTGTTATCTGGTGGCTTGTAGCAATGATCTTTGAGGGTATGCAAATCAAGGGACGGGGAGTTTGACCACAGTGCTGGTTTCATCAAGGTTTAACTACAGGACAATAAACCAGAAGCAGTTGTGGCGGTTCAAACTTTAAAAGGCACGTGTCATCTCATAGGTCATAAATTGATGACATTTTGAGATGTTGCTTAGTGGTCTCTAATTCTATTGATTGTGGTGGTGCATGAATTGGAGGCCTCAAAGTGTTTGAATGTCTTTTATTTTTATTTTTAGGAATTACAAAAAAAATCTTAGAAAGAATTTGGAAGAGCAGTAGTCTCTAGTGACTATTTGTGCTTTGGTTGTGCTGACGTTCATAGAGTTGTGTTGCTTAATTTAATTATATTTTTGAAGGAAAGAACAGTCTGAGAGAGAGAAGGAATATGGGATCATTAAGGAAGGAAAGAACTTGAATTGAATCAAGGGTGGGGGGATGGGGTGGGTTGGGGAAGCTGAATCCTAAACACACTTTTACACTCACACCTTTGCATAAGCATGAGCATACTAGTTAATTAAACCTAACATTAGAACCCAACAAGCTCTAGACCCTGCTCTTTGAATTTGCCTCCAAATAGGGGGGACATCCAATGCTTGGCTTCCTGTCCTACATTAGGTGCTGAAACAACATCTTGGGGAGGGAGGCTTGGAAGTCAAGAACATAATTAATTTCAAAAGGCTTTTTTGGGTTATTGGCTTTGGAGATTTTCGGTGGGAGAGGAAGATCACTGGGGGATAGTGATTGTGGCTAAGCATGGGTCGAACACATTGGGTGGATCACTAAAAATTCCTTTTGGGGTGGGGGTGTGGCTAAATATAAGGTAAGGGGCTGATATCATTGACAGATAACTGAGAAGAAGATGCACTTTTCCATGGAAGGCTATTTGGAAGACTAGCATTCCTATGAGGGTATCCTTATTTAGCTAATTTATTTATTTATTTAAATCATCGGAAGCTTTGTGGGGAAGGATTTTTGGGACTTGATAACCTGGAGAATAGGGGTATTTTGATGGTTAATAGATACCATCTTTTCAGAAAACTAAATAAATAAATGAGGGGCAGAGTGCATTATCTTCTTGCTAGATGTAAACAGTCCAGAAATATTTGGGGGAGTGCTTTGTCTTTGGGCTAGGTGGCAGCTGGTTCTATTATGGAAGAGTTGTGGCTTTGGAAGAGCAGTAAGCTTCATATAGCTATAAATTAGATTTCTGAGGTGGTTCCTTTGTCCATTTCTAGATGATTGGAGGAGAGAAAGGGAAGAAATTCCGAAGGAATTATGGCTTCTCACAATTATAAAGGATAATGGCTTTTTTTTTTTTCCTGAAAAAAAATGGTAGCATTGTTAATGCTTGGGGCAGTAAGCTTGATAAAGCTGGAAAGTAGATTTTTGAGGTGGTTCCTTTGTCCATTTCTAGATGATTGGGGGAGAGAAAGGGAAGTAGATTCAAAGGAATTATGGCCTCTCACAATTATAAAGGATAGCTGGCTTTTTTTTTTTTTCTTTTTGAAAAAAAATGGTAGCATTGTTAATGCCCAGGTTGGCATTGATTTTGTCAATACTCTGTATAGTCTGTTTTTCTGCTTGGGGACTTGGCATGTAACTTTTGGTGCCCTTAGCTTGTTTTCCTTTTTGTCTATCAAACAAATAGATCTTTTTTCTAAAAAAATAGGTGCACACGCACACACATATGTAGAGAGAGAGAGAGAGAGAGTGCTGGAATTCTGAATTCAAAACAACTTACAAACCAAGTATTTATACATACAACTAACTAAAAAACACATAATTACATAAAACCTTAACATAACATGAAATTACACAACACAAAAAAAAAATAATATATGCATAGTTTCCTAAGTATACACTTAAAATAAGTATACCGAATAGGCAGCCAAAATGATGTCACCCCTCAATTGAAAATCATCAATTGTCAAGGCAGGCTTCCAGTTTGCTTCCCAACTAAAGAAGCTTGGGATCTCCAGAGTGTTCCAGGGGAGTCTCCACGAAGCATGCTGAAACTTCTTTTGGAAAATGGCACTGTAAAGGATACAATTTTTAAAAAAGAAAAGAAAAAAAGCTTCTATTTCCAACTGACTTTCACCTTGCTTGATTACAAGTCCTTTCCTTGGGAATGCACCATCAAGATTTTAGAGAAAAGTGCAAAAATCTTCTTTAATGTGCATCCCTTATTAGGAGGGGGTTCCACTCATCATCTCCCCCACAGTTTGACAGCGTTCCCCTATCAGAGCCTCTTTAATGGTGGTCTAGCAAAGAAAGAAGGCGACTGTGAAATGAGTGCATTCTTTTTGCGCCAGACATCATTTCAAAAGAATGGCCATGCTAGATCCAACCTCAAAAGAGACAAAGCTAGTAAAGAAATCCCAAACTTGGTTATAAATTTCAAAAATCACTTTCTTTCCTTTCCTTTCCTTTCCATGTTATGCCACCACAAACTCTCTTTAAATAGCTACCACACATTTCCAATGCCATTTCCTAGGGAGAGCTTGATTAAGTGCAAAAAATGAAAAAAAAATCCATGAGCCTCCAATCCTCTTTAATAATAAGTTTTCACCATCTCCCACTTGATAAGATGATATTGAAGTCTTTCTCGAATTGGTCCGAGAGAAATCAATTTTGATGACTGACCAGTACTGCCCCAGTGCCCTTGGTATTATTGGTCATGAAAATTTTCATGTTTCTTTTGAGTATTCAAAATAGATTTCTAATGCCTAGTGGGGTTCGCTAGCTTCAAGCGAAGTGCTTAATCTAAATGTAACTGTGTAAAAACTGTTGGGGGCCTTGGAACTGGAGACAGCTACGGTCCATTCAGGAATCTGGAGCTTTTATGGTGTTTTGTCATGCTATTCATTTTGCTTGGTAGCAGAACTTGTTAAAGCCCTTGTAACTGTCAGTTGACAATATTGACCCTATCAAGAGTGTCTTGTGGTTGTTAGGGATGTCAAGATCCTTCCTATGTGCTAGCTAATCTGCTTGGAAGTTTAGTGCATTTTCCTATTTTTGAGGATGATGGAATGGGTAACGAGCAGCTCCTATTGGTTATGGATGATTTCTTTATCTTCTTTCTTACTATGTTTCCTTTTTATAAAAAGTTAAAGAAGAAAAAACAAAGCAAAAAGGAACATGAGAAGTGGAATAAGAAATAAATGCTTAGAGATTGAATAAAATAAGTAAACTAACTCTGTGTTTGTGTGTGTATGATGCATACATACATACATACATACATATATATATATATATATATATATGTAGAGAGAGAGAGAGAGAGAGAGAGAGAGTTCACTCCCCTCAAAAGCCCTCCTATTTCTCCTTCAACATTGTACAAAAGATAGTGAGGGGGATAAATCTCAGAGCCTTCTTCCTTTCTTTGCAAGCCTTTACATTTGACCAAGCCTAGAACACTTTAAGAATGAGCATGACAATGTCCAATGATGGCAACATATGCACAATTCACTACCACATCCCATGGATTCTTGGTCCACTGACAATGCATAAAACATTACAACGACAACACACGCACACACAAAAAAAAAAAAAAAAAAAAAAACCAACCCTGGAGTTCCACTACGTAGAGTCGGCTACAACCCTTTTCTGTCAATTTACATGATCGTGGACAATTTTCTCAACAATTTGAGGGCTATTTTTTTCATTTTTGCTTTTAGATAGTAAAAGAAGATATATTAAGAGAAAAAGAGATTACAATCTAGAGAGAACAAGATAACCTTTGAAAAAAAAAAAAAAAAAAGGAGAAAGACTAACCAAACCACAACTGCCCACTCCCCCTCCCCAAACAGAACCTAAACAAAACCCACACCGTCTACCCACCCCCAAACAAAATGCTACCTAAGAAGACCTAGTTTCAAACCTTTCCTAACGTAGTTGATAGAGCACTGCAAATTAGCCAATTCCTGTAATCCCTTCCTAGTCTTCATTTTACCGTCATACGGACGGACTTCCTTTCCCTCCAAATCAACAAGCAACATACGCAGAACATCACATTTTGAAAATGAGACATAGAAGTAGGAGAATAACTTTTCTCATTCTGCTCATTGTGGTCTTCCCCCTCTTTTTCTTTATCATTCCCCGAACCAATATCTCCTTCTAAGTCTTCCTCAGGAGAAGGAGACTACAAAGAAGGCACACCCAATAAATATGAATAATCTGTGATCCAAAGCCTCCTTGTTCGCGAATTGCATCTATAAGCAGCCCTCCATTGTAATCAAAATCACTATCAAAATCATCCTCCTCGCCTGACACATCTTCCCATTTCTTCTTTGCAGTAGGAGTCTCCTCACTAACCTTCTTTATTTTATCTATTTTCGACCCATTTGAGTCCTTGATATAAAAATTTCCTTTACTACATCTTTTCAGGAATTTAATTAGCTTCTCAACAGCCCTGGACATCCCCTCAATGGAACCATCTCCCTTATCCTTACTCCTATGGTTCCAATGAGTGTAAACCTTTGAATTTTTTGATTGATTGACAACCGGAGGATGTTTTATCCCATCCTGGCTCCCCTTACCATTGCTGGGATTTGTACCATTCTGGTTCCTAATATGAGCAATCATACCATTGTCTGCTGTTTGGGATTCCTGACAGTCATCATCCTTAAAATCCCCTCTAGTAAGGTCAAAACTCTTCAATGCTTCCACTAATTTGTCTCTCAGCCCTCTGGATAAAGGTTCATGTAGTTCTTTTCCGTTGACCGCCCTAGTTGGAGAAGAAATTCTACAATGCTGTTTCTCTAGCCCCTGTTCACTTTGAGCAAGGCTGATTCTACCGTGCTATCATTTCGACACCCACTGCCACACAATCCTCTTCACACTTCCAGTCTTCTAAAGAAAATTTTGAGTTTGAGGAAGATTCCTTTGTATGCCCACCTCAGAAGTACTGTGCTTTCCCACAGTTGGATGGGCATTGGCCTGAGAAGAATAGGCTTTCCCATTGCAGCCCAAGTAATCTCCTAATGTACTAGAAATCCCACAGGCCCCTAAGACTTCATTAGAAAGCCCTTCAACAAATTGGCCTTTATTGCTTAAATTGTTTTGCAAGTGGGCCACTCTCCCCTGGCAAGCCCATGACTTGTTCTCCAGCAGCTGAACCAAATTAAGTGTAATTAATTATCCCTGGCTCAACCCATTCTAGGCCCACCCCTCCTCCAGCTATGAACACGTTTGTCCCCTTCCTCTTGCAAACCCTAGCTTCCCTAGTGCCTCTTGAACCACCAGCCGCTCCACTCCCAAACTCGATGGTTGGTAACTTCTATGACTCACGCAATGCCATCCAAAGACCTTTGCCGTCTCTGGGGTACCAGGCAGAACCTCCTTCCAAATCTGGAAACCTTGATTCCCCAAAGATTGAACCTCGATTTTGCTCATCTCCTCCAACCTTATGGGCTCCCGTAACTCTTGCAGAAATCTATACCATCCTTCACCTTCCTTGCCACTACTAATGAAGATCGATTGACCCCTGCCATTCGATCATATACCAAGTTCAGAAAAGGACCATAATCATTTGAATTAATTGCCTCCTAGTATTGAATTGGCAAGTTGGTGTCTAAAAACGTCGCTTTTCTAGCTAAATGGCTATGGCGCTTTCCTCTAGAAGAATCGTCCCTTTGGCATAAAGTAATAAGAAGTAAGTTCGGGATAGGTGAGAAGAAGCGGGATACCAAGGCTAATTTAAGATGCTCTTTGGGAAGTTCATGGGGGTCCATTTCTCAAACCTATCCTTTTTTCACACCTCGCACTAAAATTGAGGTGGGGAGGGTTTCTCCTATCCATTTTTGGAAAGATCCTTGGCTGGGAAAAACACTATTTTCCTCATCTCTTTCGTCTAAGCTCTGAGCAAAATAAAGCCATTTCTTTTTTTTTTTTCGTTGGTGACTTGAGCAGCCCTTTGGTTTCCTAGAATCTTCACTTTAGGAGACCTCTCAACAGTAGGGAGATGGTGGAATTGTCATCTTTGTTATCTTTATAGAATGAGAGTAACCTTTCTTTAGGGAGGAATGTTCGTTCTTGGTCTTTGGACTAGTCAAGAGTGTATTCTTGCAAATCTTTTTTTGAAATTTTGATTCGTTCCAACTCTTCTTTCCCGCTTTATTCTACTATTTGGAAGGCTAAGGTTCCCCATAAAATAATGGCTTTCACTTGGTTGGTTGTGCTTAATAAGATAAATACTAATAACTTGTTGCAAATTAGGAGACCTTTGAAGGCTCTCTCTCCCAATGTGTGCATGCTTTGTTACAAGAAATCTAAGACAGCTTCTCATATTTTTGCAATGTGAATTTGCTTGGAGGATATGGAATATGTTTTTTGGCATTATGGGAGAGAGCTGGGTATGTCCTCCTTCAGGAAGACTTCTTAGATATAACCTTTGTAGGCTTTCGTTGAAGGGTGGGCAGGGCAGCTTTATGTAAGTGTGGTTTTTTCGTTGTATTATGGGGGTTATGGATGGCATTTGGATGTTTCAAAGGAAAAAATTAAACCAGATGCTGGTTTGGGAAAAATTAAGTACTTTGCCTCACTGTGGTGTGTTGGTTATGGATTTTTCAGTGCCAAGCATCTAGGAGTTTCAAAGAGGTTGAAGGAAACCCGCTGACTTGATAAATCTCTCTCCTCTTGGGTATTTTTATGTCTAGTTTTGGACTGTCCTAGTTTGTTTGGGAGATATCCCATTCTCCCTATTGTAAATTCTTTATCGATTGATGAAATTCTACTTTTGTTATTAAATTTTTTTTTCCAAAATTCATATGGCGTGTGACCTTCTACACCTTTGGTAACAACGGTGGCAAACATTCACTAGCCCATCTTGCAGCAGATAAGGTAATCCTTATCCACCGGCTTCAGAAATGAGATTTCTCTTGCAATCATACGAAACCTCCTTGTCCCACCTTTTCCAAGTGCAGACAGATAGATTACTGTTCTATCTCCATTAGCTTGAAGGATTTGTCTTCCACCAATTTGTGAAAGTTTTCTTCCATACTCAACTTTTAGAGAATCCATCAAGATCTAGAGTAGGGAGCGGGAGTGAGAGCGAGAGCGAGTCAGAGTCATTTCAGTAGTCTAAGTGAGAGTCATGTTCATTTAAAAAAATTCGACAATAAAAAAATTTGATGGCTTTTATATCCTTACTATCTCATTCCAAGATAATTTAGGTCTATCCCTATCCCCTCTACTGCTACTAACGGTAATTAGCTCACTCCTCTTCACTTGTGCACTATTTGGATTACGTTGCAGATACCCAAACCATTTGGGCCGGTCTGTCCTCCTTTTACAGATTCTATGCCCAACTCACCGCAAATATGTTCATTCCTTAATTTATCCTTTAACATTATATCACTCATCTACTTTAATATTTTCTTCAGCAAATTTTACTTTTTGGATGTTGTTTCTTGATTACCCAACATTTTGATCCATATGGCATGACCAGTCTTATACCCATTCTATAAAACTTTACTTTTAATTTTAACGGTATTTTACGATCACACAACTTGCCTGAAACACTTCTCCATTTTGCCCACGCTGCTTTAACTCTTATGTATGACGTCTTCAATTTTCCTTCAGCTTGCATAATAGATCCAAGGTATCTAAATCTAGTAGTGCAATTAATTACTTGGCCATCAAGTTATCTTCTCCAATAGTCTACAATGGCCAAAATTTCTACTTCTCTGAAAGCCTTCAGATTCTAAAGCTTCTCAAAAGTGAAAAACTGGAAGTCATAACCACCAGACCACTGGACTAGATAGCATCATCCTCTTTTCTAAAGATTATGAATTGTTAGAATTCCTTCCCCAAGCTCCTTCCTAGGTTAGGAATCAACTTCACAGGGTTGATTGATTTCACATTATCTTCCAAGGGAAGGTTTGCTGTTCCCATCTCTCTTCTGCCTGAAGATTTCACCATGAAATTGTCATGCCTGTTCACTGACTGGCTTTACTCCATCCTTTCCCTGTACATCAATGTGCATCCCTTGTCGGAACTAAGACAAATCTAAGAAAGACTTCAGCTCCCTGTTATGTGCATGCCTCTCAATGCTCACATTTCAGAATACACCTCTTTCCTGGTTATGCAGGAACTAACCCGAGTTTCCTTGTCCCTTTCAATTCTGAAAACAGTAGAAAAAAAGGATTTCAAAGATTGATTCTGCATGCTCTCTCCATTACCCATCTACATATTCAATAAAATCTTCTTTGTTCTGACACCTCAATCTTGTATATTAGATAAATTTATTAAACCAAGAAGAGAGGACTGTGTTATTGAATGAACAGAAACAACAGCAGTATTTTTTTTTTGGGAAGCTTGTA
Source organism: Malania oleifera (assembly GCF_029873635.1). NCBI lineage: Eukaryota > Viridiplantae > Streptophyta > Magnoliopsida > Santalales > Ximeniaceae > Malania > Malania oleifera. The sequence goes on along the minus strand of NC_080422.1, from coordinate 42,374,067 downwards.
ACGTAATCTTTGATTTTCTATCTGTATCTATAATTTAATTTATCTACATTATGATGCCTCTATATATGTCAGCCCAGAGCACAAGATCCTTGACAGTTTTTTGGAGGGAGGGGGGGGGGGGGTGATGAAGGACAAGATGCAAGACCTTGGGAAGATCCTTGTTGGAGAATAATTAAGAAGAATTGGGTCAAGGGATTGTTGGGTGTAGTTATTAGTTTATTATGTGTTTAGTTTAATTAGTATAGTATTTCGTGTATTTGGCTGCTTGTTTCGTAATGGTTGTGTATTTAGGAGTATGCTTGTAATTTCATGTTGTTTTAGGAGTATGTGTAATGTTCTTGTAAATAGTGTGAGAAAGCCATGTTGTAAGTAGGTCTCTGAATTTGAATTTGAAGTGAATGTGAGATTTCCCCTTCGCATCTCCTCTCTCCTCTCTCCTCTCTTGCCCTTTCTTCTGCAACTCAATTTCTTCATCTTTCTCCCTATAGCTGCATATCCTTGATGCTGCCCCTGCATCATTTGGTATTAGAGCCCCAATTTGATCACCATTCTTCCTTTTCCACCCATTTTCCACTCACTCTTTCCTCTTCTTCCTCTCCTATTCTTTTTTTTTTTTTTCCTCTTCTTCTCTGGTCTGCCTCTCGTTCACTTTATCTCTGTTCCTCTTCTCTTACTGTTCTGTTCTTCGATTACTGTCTTCTCTACTTGCCGCAGTTCTCTCCCTTCTTAATTCTTCTTCTTTTCCTGCTCAGTTTCTCTCAAGTCTTTCTCGTATTTCTGATTTCCTTCTCTGCAGGCCTCTTCCCCTCTCCCTTTTTCTTCCTTCTTCTTGTCTTCTTCACTCTCTCTATTTCTCTTACTAAATTATCTCTCTGATTATGATTTCTTGTTTTCAGCCCTGAAATTTCAGGGGAAAAAAGAAAAGGAAAAACAGTTCTAACTGTTTCAAAATTCCTGTCATGTCCCCAATTCTTCAAACACCACTTTCTAGAGATCATCATGCAACGCCTTCCATCCCATTGAAAACAGAAACCCATGAAATCCATCCCATCGAAATTTCGTCACCATTTGACTAGCCATGTAGCCCCATGCACTGGCAAATATTCTCCTGTCATTGGCCTTCCAATCCCTAGTTTCCTGTGCTTATTTCTTCACAGCATCACCACCATTGCATGATGATCTCTCCTCGCCTGACATTTCATCACTGGAGGAGTCCTGCTGGCAGCCCACGCTCCACATGCTCCGGCCACGTGCGTGAGGGAGTTACTGAGCTCCTCATGCACTTACCAGACTAGGGAGAAATTGCTCCTGTCACAATATTTTGGGTTCTTGCGTGATATGTTGATCTGCAGTGTGATATTTTGCATTTGGACTTGATATTTTGCAAGCAATGTTTTAAAAGGCGAAGGCATAAGGCGAGGTATTTTACCCTCCGCGAGGCGAGGAGGGGTAAGCATTTTGGGACTGTATTTTTTAAAATAATTAAGAAATAAAATCAATTTATATATAGTAAAAAAATGATAAAGTTTTTAGAATAATGGAGAAAAAAAAACATAATTTTTAAATATCATATAGGCCAAAACATTACAAATGGTTCCCATTAATTTTTAAATTTAAAAATTAAAAAGCTTACGCTTGCCTTTTAAAACATTGGTTTTTATTGTAAAAGAGGGCCCAAAATTTTTACATCAAGCCCAAAATCTTGAAATCTAGGGAAAATAGCTCCCAGCAGCTCTGTTCGACAGCTTCGGTGTTCAATTCTTCAATCAGCAGCAAGTCAGCAACCAGAGAACCCTTCGAGCATTCTCGTCTCCCTCTGGCTCTCCTCTACTCTAGTCGAGAGAGGAGAAGAAGCTTCGTCGAGAGAGGAATCGTCGCTGGAGGATCGTCGAGAGAGAAGAAGCTTCATCAAGAGAGGGAGGAAAGGGGTTTTAGGCTTCAGATTCAGAGTTCTGGTTACTTTTTTATTTTTTTTATTTATGTTTTAAATCAGGCTGCCCAAAATGCGTACACCTTCCAATTTGAGGCGTAAAAGGCGAGTGTTTCCCCTTGAGTCGTACGCCTTCTCCCCTGAGGCGTATGCCTTTTAGGCTTTTCACCTTTCCACTTACACCTTTGGGCGTTTTAAGTCCAAAATGCCTTAAGGCATGCCTTACGAACGCCTTTTAAAGCACTGTTTGCAACTGTGAAAAAATTGTCACTGCCAGCATTGAGAATCAGGTTTTGTTGGTGCAATTTGTGAGTTTTCTACATGAATTTGTATCATTTCTACGTGATACTCAAGATGAAGGTGACTTGAAGATAGCTCCTGAAAATTGAGAATCAGACTTGTTTTACATGAATAGATTGAGAATTGTGGTTTATAGGACAACTATAAGACTAGCTATGCTATATGGATTGGAATGTTGGGCGACAAAAAAACATAATATCCAAAAAATAAAAGTTGCCGAGATGAGAATGCTTAGATGGATGAGTGGTATAATATTGAAAGATAAATTAAGGAATGAACATATTCGTGGTAAGTTAGGTGTAATTCCTATAGAAGATAAGATAAGGGAGGGACAACTCAGATGGTATGGACACTTGCAACGTAGGCCACATAGTGCACCTGTGAGGAAAAGTGACTTAGTTACTATGGGGGGGCAGTAGAAGGGGTAGGGGTAGACTTAAAATAGCTTGGGAGGAGATAGTTAGTAAGGATTTAATATCCTTAAATCTATCAAAAGAAATGGTCCATGATCGCATAAATTGGTGGCGACCCCACTTAACGGAACTAAGGCTTTTTTTTTTGTTGTTGTTTAGATTGAGAATTGTGGTTAAGGACTGTTGGTGATATATAGCTAGGTATATATATGTATAAATCCAGCTGTATCGTGACAAATTATTGGAAAAAGGAATGCCATTTATCGTACTTTGAGAATAATACCCAGCTTTTCACACCTGAAGTGTGGAGGAAATGTAATATGTATAAATCCAGCTATATGGTGGCAAATTATTGGAAAAAGGAATGCTATTTTTCGTATTTTGGGCATAATACTCAGCTTTTCACACCTTTCTAAAGTGTGAAGGAAATATTTTAAAATCATCATTGATGGAAATGCCCTATGAATGTGGTTTCTAGAAATAAGGTCATTCGTATGCAACTTCATCTGGAACTCCATCCAAAGGCTTATGACATATCTTGGGTTGAAAACTCTACATGTTTGTGAAAAATGTTTGGTTCCTATCCAAATGGGTGACTATTTTGATAATCCTTGGTGTGTTTTCATACCCATGAATATTGTCACCGTGTACTCCTTGGTTCTCCTTGGTTGGATGATTTGGGTGTGACCCAAGGACATGAGAACACAAATGTCATCCACTATAATGGTAAGAAGATCATCTTGAAGCCCACACTACCATCTGGCCAAGATAATGAATCTGCTAGGAGTTACTCAACTTGAAGATACTGCAAGGAAGAAAATGCACATATTTGAATCCAAATTCTCTCAAACATTCTTATTGTAGAGTTTATCATCCCTAATGAGTTCATTGATGCCAATTCTCAATGCAAGCCTATGGTGCTGTTAATGGAACACAGTTTGTTGTCTCACTTAAGGGCTGGCTTTCAAAGAATCTAAGTTTGCTTCTTACTTTTGATCTTCCAACTTTTCAAATTTCTTAGGCCATTTTTTTTTCTAAATGTAGGGGATTTGGTGTAGGATAAGAAGCAAGACCTTGGGAAGATCCTTGTTGGAGAATAATTAAGAAGAAATGGGTCAAGTGTTGGGTTAAGTAATTAGTTATTTTGTATTTAGATTAATTATTATGTGCATTTAGTGGCTTGTTTGTAGTATTTGTGTACTTTATAGGTATGTTTGTAATTTCATGTTGTTTAGGGGTATATGTGTAATTTCTCCATTAGAAGCTTTCTTATAAATAGTGTATGAAAGTAATGTTGTAAGTAGGTTATTGATTTTGAATTTGTAGTGAGCGTGAGATTTCCTCCTTGCATCTCTTCTCTCCTCTATTCTACTTGACATTTTTTTTTTCTTCCTCTTTAAATTTCTTCATCTTTCTCCCCATGGCTGCAGAACCTTGATGCTGCCTCTGCATCAGGGGCTGTTTGCGAAGGGTCAGACATATGCAGCCGTCTACCCCCACCATGCCACCAGGTTGCAATGGAACAACAACACACTGTAAAACATATTACTTTTGGATTATTTCTGATGGATTTTGTGGCTGGTCTGAGGCCTCATTTATTTATATATTTATTTTTGATTTGCTGCATCTGACCCAATAGACCCAATTCAAAATTTCCAACTCACTTCAACAATACCGATCCAACATCTATCAAAATGCTACATTATTGTACTAGTACTTGCAATTTTGTTTCAGAATGGAAAATTTGACAATTTTCCAACTATTATTTGTTACGCTTACCCACCAGCATACTTTATCCCCAATGATTGATTTTTTATACCTAATTGTTTGTTTCTTGTTGATGATTACAGAAATGGTCTCTGGTTGGAAAACTTCCTTACCGGGTGAAAACTACATTAGTTGGATTTTGGAATGGCTGGTTGTATTTCACCTCAGGGCAACGGGATAGGGGACTCAATGATCCTGCTCCCAAGAAGGTCATTAGAGAAATGTGGAGAACAAAATTGAGCCTGTGATAATATTTTCAGTCAGTTCTTTTTAGCATTTCTAACCAATTGTTGGCAACAATTTTTTAATTCTTATGTATAAACCATGCATATCTTTTTATTATTATTATTCTTTTTTGGAAGGGTCAGTCTTTGTGGTTTTCCATCATTAATTTTGTGTTTCTGTTAATATATATATTACTTGAATTAGAGAAATGGAACTGAGTGACAATGACATTTGTGAACGGAAGAAAAACCAGTGTAAGATGCCTGCCATATGCTAATCTGTTGAATGTGCGCTGTGTTTGTGTGACAATTCTCTTTAGTTGTAATTATGCCAATCTTAACAAAATGAAATCAAAATAATGATTTTTTCCACTTGTAAAAAATCTTAAATGACTTTAGAGGAAAATTTTAGAGAATTCATAACATGTCATCCCTCTCATGCTCGAACTTGATCAAAGTGAGTCAACATGTCAAAAATAAAATTGATGCTAAGTCTTACCGAACATGACTATTTTTGTCCACTTTTTATCCTTTCTTAAATGAATGGCGTTTTGGCCATAGCGAATGACAAACACTTCATAATCACCTCAAGATTTAAACTGATCATCCTAGTTCCGTTATGAACAAATTTTTTTTTTCTATCCCTCAGGTACTTTGTCTCAAAGGTATCAATAAAATCGATGATACTATAGTATTCTCTTCCCATGTTGTAGATATGCTATGTTTCATATGCAGGAATGGAATATAATAAGAATGGATTGGGTTGGAAAATAAGATGGAATGGAGAGTGGAACGAAATGATCATTCACATTCCATTGTTTGGAGACAAGCATAGAATCACACTGAAATGGAATGGACATTTTCGTTTTCCATTCTATTATTTGGTATAAGTAATTAATAATGAAATGAAATACTCATCAATTTTTAGAAACGCATTAAAATGTACAAATTTAATAATTTTTTTAAAAAAATTAACACTTTTAAAGATTACTCTAAAGAAAAAAAATTCATTCATTTGACGAATATATAGGAGTTTTTACGCAAACTACTACTTCAAGAAGTTCATACAACCAACAAACTTCATTAGATGCTTTGTCTCCACGATTAAACATATCAATTGCTAGATTATCTCTCCAAGAAGTCTATTCATTTGATGTTTCGTGATTGAATTGCCTTGCATGCAAGAGGATGTTGGTTGCAATATCCCCAACTTATTCTCCAATAGATCATTTGTCATCTCTTTTCTTACGAAATTATAGAAAAGACAATAGGCTTATTAATTCAACTTTGTATTTTGATTGGATGAAAAGACAAACTCCTAAAGATGACCCAACATAGCTTTAGCAGTCCAAAACACCTCTCAATAACATTCCTAGCAGGAGCATGTTTTATATTGAAAAATTCTTGAGGAGTGGTTGGTCTCCTTCCCTCTAGCTGCAATAGATGCACCCAAAAGAAAAATTTATGAATATAAATATATCGAAAAAAATTATGTAATATGAAATTTGTTTTCCAATAGGAGGGAAACAACGGGTACAAGCATTAAGTGAACAACAATTTAATCAATAACACTGAACAAGACCAAAATATACTTTTTCAAACAAAAAGAAAATATAGGGATGCAATCAAAGAATCAGTCTCATGAAGCAAAAAATAAAGGAATATTTTCTTCTAGGCGATCAAGAAATAATATCTATTGATATATAATATAATGAATTGAGTCAGAATGCAACTCACATTGGATGATAAGATGATGATCTACCCAGTACGTAGGTAGCTAGGATCATGCATGTTGATTAATTAGCTAGCAAATTTACCGTAAGATTAAAAAAGTGAAGACTGGTGGGAGGGGGAGTTAGATTACTTAATAAGAGACGGTCATTATGGTTTTGATGGAGCCAGAGTGGAGAAATGAAGGAACTAGAAGTTCTTGTTACTAAAAATAATCATGAAACATTATAGAAAATGAATGCTATCTGTTTATTGAGCAGTTGGGCAATATTAAAGCTGCTAGACTGTAAAGAAAGAAAAAAAAGAAAAAAAAAAAAAGCACTCATTTAGTGGCATGGAGCAGCACTAAAGAATAAACCTCTTGATTCTGCAGTTCTTAGTCACACGAAGCAATTTTCTGCCATGAACAAGCTTCAGAAAATGGCTCTGAGATTATGTCTCGTTGCACTGAACATGACCGAAAAGGCTATGTGAAAGCTTCTCGCTGAACATCCGAAGGCTCAATTTTCGAATTCAAATACAAGGATTATTTGTAAGACAGATTTCTATTGCTGCTGCCTTTTTATGTCTTTTTTGCAGGTCATTGCAAAAAGCCTGTCTGAGGAAGAAATAGCTGGCCTGAAGGAAATGTTCAAGATGATTGACACAGAACAGTGGCCAAATCACTTTCAAAGAACTAAAAGCTGGGTTGAAAAGCTTTGATGTTGATCTTAAGGAGCCTGAAATTTACGATCTCATGCAAGCTGTAAGCTGAAAATTTCAAGATGGATACAGACTACAATGAGTTTGTTGCCATGATGCAGAAAGGAAATGCCATTGTTGGTAAGAAAGGTCTGCAGAACAGTTTTAGCATCGGGTTTCTGGAGGCTGTAAAACTTACTGCATGGGCAATGGCAAAGCCGTTGTTATGCATCATTTCTTTCAATATGTGGACAAAACAATATATAATATGTCAGTGTTACCTTTGAATTTGTTGTTAGTGTATTTTAATATTATTATATTATTTATATATTATAATAATATTATTATTTTATTATTAAGATGCACCTTGTATTGAGTTATGGTCATTCATTCATGTATCTCATAAATGTATAAGATTAATTATATGAATGCACCTTGAATCTAGGGTTGTATCTACTTAATATATACATATCTTATTTATTAAGTACATGGCGAATGAAGGGTCATTTTGTGCCTATAAATAGGCCCTTGATGCATTAACACAAAACACCAATCTATTGTCTTCAGTCTCATCATATCATGTTTCTTTTGAGTTTAGAGAGTTTGACAAGTAAAGAAAGGTATTTTTTTGTGGAGCTTTAGACTCCTCCGTTTGTGCGGAATTAGAGAGAGTCATTCGATTCAAATCAGGCTATTGTATCCTGGGGGACAAGTCTTGAGGAGTTCTGCTGCACTGGTTCGTGGGTTAGGCCAATAAACCGTAGAGGGCTTTAATCTCCTTAAAGAGCGAGATATCCATGCCTCAGTCTGTTTGTGAATCGTGTTTATATTTGTATTTTTATTTGTGTCAAAATTTTATCATTTTATATTATTAGTTTTTCTAAAAAAATTTAAGGAGATTCGAAGTATGGAGCCTACAGTTGAGAAACCGAATGAAAATGTTGGAGATTTCAACAAACCTTTCTAGTTTAAAGGAGTCCACTTCAAGAGATGTAAAGGTAAGAAAATCTGGAAGACTTTACAAGATAAGTATGATACCGAGGAGGTAAGAGGGTAAGATGCAATTATGCAAGAAAATTGTAATACTAATAACGGTAATACCAAAAAGGTAAATTTTATTATTTCCGAACATAATACTTTGTCCAAAGGTCTTTTTTCCTAAAAATCCTTAATTAAAGCTTAAAAGGAGAAATATGAAAAATAACAGTAGACCTCACAAAATGAATAGGGGCAACCCTAATCAAAAGAATTTGAACCAAGGACCCTCTTACAAGCAAAACAATAATGTTTGTTATGTTTGTGGCAAAAGTGGGCATATTGCTCGAATTTGAAAATTTCAAAAACGTAAATTTTTTCCTCAATCTAATATAGTTGAGGAACCATTTGTGACAATGCTTACTAATATAAATATGGTCCACAGTATTGAGGGGTGGTGGAATGACTCAGGTGCCAATAGGCATGTCTGATATGATGAATCTTGGGAAGATTCACATGTTATTATTAGGCTCTATGTGGATGATTGGTTCAAATTTGCATGTCATAAATAAAATAAAAATAAAGCTCAAAAAACATTTTGAGATGAAAGATTTAAGTGAGACTAATTTTATTTTAGGCTTGAAAATTACAAGATCGTATGATGGTATATTTCTTGATCAGTCGCATTACATTGAAAATTTTTGAATCTTTTGATTCAAGTAATCGCTTATTTCCTGTTAAGAATGAAAATGGAGTGGTTAATCAAGAGGAATATAATAACATTATTGGTAGTCTGAGATATGCAATTGATTTAACTAGACCTGGCATTGCATATGCAGTAAGAATACTTAGTAGATTTTCAAGTAAGCTAGGTAGAGAACATCGAAATGCTCTTGAACGTGTCATAAAATATTTAGTTGATACCAAAAATTATGGCTAGTTTTTTATTAAGTATCCTAATGTACCTGAAGGTTGTTTGTGATGTTGATTGGAATACTTTTTCAGGTGGTTCTCTCTCTACCACAGGTTATATTTTTTACTTTAGGTGGTGTTGCTATTTGCTGAAAATCTAAAAAGCAAACAATAATTTCTAACTCAACTATGGAAGCTGAGCTTATTGCTTTAGCATCAGCTAGTGAAAAAGTAAGTTGATTAAGAGATATGTTGTATGAAATCCCATTTTGGAAAATACCAATACCACCTATCCTAATTAATTGTGATAGTATTGCTACAATTGGTAAAGTGAACAACCATTATTATAACGGTAAATTTAGACCCATAAGAAAAAAAAACACAGTACTGTGAGATCATATTTGAGTAGTGGCATCATTAATGTGAGTTATATAAAATCTTCTGAAAATCTTGTGGATCCATTAACTAAGGCTTTAGCAAGAGAAAGGGTACGGAATACATTGAGGGGGATGAGATTAAAGCTCGTAAAATTATGAATTATGTATGAAGATACCCAACCCAAGGACTAGAGATCTTGTAATTGGGTTCAATGGGAAGAACGAATCATATGGTGGTTGTAAGAAATGCACTATTAATTTAAACTCATCCCTATAGTGTATGTGCATTTATCTTGTAATGGAGGAAGTTGAGTTTTTAAAGCTTTTAATGATAATTTGTATCTCTTATGAATGGAGTATCAGAGTTATAGGAGCACCCTTGACAGATTTCAATACCTATGTGAGCATGAGAGTGGGGCCACTCTCTATGAGAATTGGGCTTATTCTCAAATATGCTCATGAAACTGGGATTAACATAAGTCCAAGACGTGTTGGCTATTAAAGCTTATGTCAACACTTGAATGATTATGTGTGAGTAGTAATACTTTATTTTCCTTAAGAGGTCATAGTTCAAGTCTGAAACCACTATTGACTCTAGAGTAAAGAGTATTATTCACTAAGTGAAGGTTCAATGCAGAGCACGCCTTCATTATGCATAATTATTCATCTTTGATTGTTAAACTCGCTACATGCATAGTACATACATAATATTAAAATAAGGGAGGAATTGTTAGTGTATTTTAATATTATTATATTATTTGTATATTATAATAAAATTTGTTGACTCTATGAATCTGATCCCTTTTTGATTATGACAAAACCAATGTTTCTCACCTGTACACTGAGTCTCTTGAACAGTTCATCTTAAGCAAGCACTGTTGGTAGGAACTCAAGCAAGTCATACGGACTATGAAGATCAAACTTCATTTATGGTGTCTGAAGAATCAAAAGAATGAATACCTATTTTCTATTGTATTTGCATTCATTTTTAATTGGTCTGTAATATAATATGGTCTGTAATAATACATCTGCATGCATGATAGGGTTTAATGCTCAACATGACCGTAGATTGACCATAAGGACCGAATGACCTTAGGGCACCCTTCGATCGACCGATGCCAGGTTTTTGGGACTAACTCAAAGACCTTAAAAATACCTTAGGTCCTTCCACAAATACACAAGATAGTCCCCAATATCACTTATAATATCAAGGGAATTAATTGAAGTGAATAAAACATAAAAGGCCAAACTTGTGAGGTTTCGGGCGACCGAACCTTTGACCAGTCAGAAGATTGACTTGGTTTCGGGCGATTGAATAAAAAATGACCGTAGCGTCCTTGGGTGATCGAACCACCATTCTGACTTTTACCAACAATTCGGCAGCCCAAACTCCCACGTTCAAATATGCCTTAGGCTACCGAATACATGAGTTCAACATACCAAACTTTAGAGCGGGCGACCGAACCATGGTATTTTGAAATCACCTTTGGTTCAACAAACCAAGTTCATATTCAAGCACCCAAACTTCAAAAATAACTTTTCTGAATGTGTTTGTTCGGGCAATCGAACTGTGGGTTGGGCACCCAAAACTCTCGGGTTGTCTTATTTTTTACCGCAGTTAAGAATGATTAAATAGGATTAATTTTCTTAAACACTTTTCAAATATTTTTAATATTCCCCATTTTATCCCAACGGTTACTTTTTAAGTCCCACATATACATTGCACTTCATTTGGCTTAATTAGCAACAAGATTAGCAAAAATGATTAAGATTTTTTCTCTCAAATTTTTTTATACTCTTTTGCTATATTCTTTTCATTCCAAGCTCATATTTTGAAATCTCTCATTCATAATTTCTTATAAACATCTTTTTGAAAGTGAGAGTAAGTGTTAGTTGTTCCCATCTCTTTCAAATCAATTGCAAGATTGAAGGGAAGTGATTGTGGTTAGTGCATATACTCTTACATATCATTTCCTTGGCAGAAACTCTCACAAATTTTTACTTACTTGAAAATCTATTTTTGAGAGTTCTTGCTTGTTTAATCTTTTCCATAATATTTCATATATAAATATTTGATTGGGAAGATTTTGTTTTTAGCTTGCTAGTCTTGACATTCAAATTGCAAGGCTTGAAAGCTTGCATATAATCTTTGATATTATTTTTGCAAGTTTCAATCCAAAATTTCTATTGTATTTTACATTTAGAATATCCTTGAGATATTTGATTTGAATTGTGTTAAACTTCCTTTAAATATTTGTGTGTTAAATATCTTATCTTGAATCAAAGGTTGAACTCACACATATACATACACTCACACATCTTAGAGAGTTTACATATTGGATCTCACATGAACATTAAATCCATATAATCTGTGAGTGCATATTTATCTAGACTGTATTGTAGTACATATATGCTTGTATGGAAGCATTTTATTTGTACGTAAATTTTTAAATCTGTTGTATTCTAGGCATGACCTGAGAGGGTGGTAATCCAGCCCGAAAGGATTGGTTGTAAAAGGTTGAGGTCAGCCCTGTGTTAATTTGACCTGGGTGTAAAGGTTGAGGTCAGCCCTGTGCTAATTGATCTGGTTGTATTTAGGTGCCGTTCCATTCGTTAAGTGAGCCCATAATGTAATTCTTGTGCTGGTGAGTCAAGGCGGGGATGTAGGCAGTTTGGCGAACCTCGACAGTATTTCTGGTGTCATCTCTATTTACTGCTTTATCATTCATGCTTAATTAAATCTCTTGTGCAGTTTAATTTTTGATGAATATATATACTGATTTATATTTATACGCACTAGATTAACCTTAGGCTTGTGTAATACTACTGCTAGTGGATTAATCTAGGAAAGAATTTTTTAAAATACCAATTCACCCCCCTCTTGGGATCGCACCAAAGCTAACAATTTTTATTTTATTGTTATCTTAGAAAAGAAGATGTACCTTGGATTGGATTATGATCATTTATTTATGTATCTCATAAATACATAAGATTAATTATATGAATGTACCTTGAATTTAGGGTTGTATCTGCTTAACATGTACATATCTTATTTATTAAGTACATGAAGAATGAAGGGTCATTTTGTGCCTATAAATAGACCCTTAAGGCATTAGCACAAGACATCAATCTCTTCTCTTCATTCTCATCATATCATCCTTCTTTTGAGTTTGGAGAGTTTGATAAGCAAAGAAATGTGTTTTTTTGTGGAGCTTTGGACTCCTCCATTTGTGTGAAATTAGAGAGTCATACGATTCAAATTGAGCTGTTGTATTCTAGGGAAGACAAGTCTTGAGGAGTTTACTGCACCAGTTCGTTGGTTAAACCAATAAACCAGAGAGGGCTTGAATGTCCTTACAGAGAGTGAGATATCTATGCCTTAACCTATGTTATGAATCGTGCTTATATTTTTATTTTTATTTGTATCTAAGTTTTATCATTTTATATTATTAGTTTTTCTAACATTTGTAAACCAGATCAATACCTTCAATGACCCAAATTTGTGAATCTACAGATGTAATAAGCACCTCTGATGAAGCAAAGCAATACCCTCAGAAATGGAAAGAAACTCGACGAGACAATTTTTCTAAATCAGCTGACAAAGTACAAAATAGAGGATGATTTTTCTAATACTTTCGAAATTGAGGCTTCGTCGAAGACCCTTGGATCAGAGCACACAATTCACTCTGCAAGCCCTAGCTCTAACGAGCAATTGGAAAACGAAACTTGAAGAGAAAAGTTTTTAAAAATAACAATCGAATGAGAAGTCCGAGAGAAAAATTCAAAAACAACCTTCAACTGCGTGATATTGCATTCATTTAATAGAGTTCCAAGAATCTTCCCATTCTTCTTCTGCTTCATCTTCTTCCCGTTCTCATTCAACGTTTGGATAGACGACTGGAGTGCACAATGGAGGAAAAGCGAGGGAGAGTGAATGAGGGCTATTGGGGAGAGCCGTAGAGGGAGGCATTTTTTCCGAATTTAAAATTTATTTTAATTAAAATTATTTCACAACACAATGCATGGAACTTTATAGGAGAGCATGAATTTTAATTCTTAAATTTGATTTCATTTGGGTTTAAAATGCAATACAATTTTATACTAAATCCTATTCAAATTTAAAAACCTGCAAATTCAAAGTTTCAATTTATATGCTTTCAAGAGTAGGATAAATATAAATTCATGTAATTTTGGTTAAACTTAATTTTGAAATAAATATTGTGTTATTTTTAAAATATAGAAGCATTATTTTAGTTAATTTAATTTTGTCTCCGTAATGTTTAATCATTTTAAACATTTGCAAACACTTTATTAACAGTTTAGCCAATCGCTTTCAACTAATTGAGACTCGTGCTATCCAGGCCATAAGGATTTCAAAAACAAACAAAATTAAATAAAATAGAAAACAAAGTAAGTATGATATTTAAGTTTGTAATTAGATATAGGATATCAAAATTTTTAAAATAGACATTGTAAAATTTTTCAAAATCATAAGATATAGCCTTGTATAAGTGTATTCAATGATTTAGCATGAAAGTTAAAATATCTCTATATTATGTATATTATGTATTAGAATAAATCACTGTGACCTCCAAAGCCTCATAATCCCAAATGGTTGCATAGCCAAAACCATACTTTATGATTTAACTTTTAGCCAATTTTTTATAAGATGATTATAATGATCACAACCTATTAGAATGGTTTAGCTTTGGTGTAACATTGTGGAATCATTCTGAATCATTATATAATTGAAATAAAATGACAAAGTAGGGAGATAGTATTTTTCGTGATGCATTTGAAAAATATTTTGAAGTATCAAAAGAGAGACTCAATTTTGAACAGATGCAAGCATGGATGGGTGTACTTGATTTTAAGAGGAGACTTTACCAAATTTTTTACACAAGTTCGATGTAGTATGGATGTATAAAGTTGTGTATGAAAGTTGTGAAAATATTGTGACTGTTTGCCGATGAAAGTTGTTTTCTTTGAACAGGTGCAAGCATGGAAGGGTATACTCGATTTTAAGAGAAGATTCTACTGAATTTTTTACACAAGTTTGATATAGAAATATATAAATTTGTGTATAAAAGTTGTGAAAAAATTATGAATGTTTGTCGATGGAAGTTGTTTTTTTTTCCCAGCAGGCACCGTCAAAAAACTATGTATGTTAGTATTATTATTATTATTTTGTCCACAAGAAGTAGTTTGTTTTATCATGTTTGGCCTTTTGGGTTTTTTTTTTCTTTTTTAATTTGTGTTTTGTACGGTCACTTGATTGAGCAAAAATTCTCCTTGGGGTTGGGGGGTTGTTTTGTCACGCCCTAAACTCGAACGGGTTTGGGGTGCAACTTTGATAAATATGCTATAATTGGCACAATTTAAGCAATAGAAAAAAAAATTTCAAATCTTAAATATTTTATACCAGAGTACTAAACAACTATATATATGGTATTTTCAATATTTACATTCTGTGAAATACACAAATATCTTTAACTAATAATACTACACAGAAATTAGTTTTAGACAACATTCTCCAATCTCGCCTAAATGCTTGTTATGCCTAATTCGTAGTATGTTTTGCATAGTTATCTATAATATGGAATAAGGATTGGGATGAGATGACGTTTAGTAAGTAAGAAATATTATTATCAGTTTGTGGCTAACATGAGTTTTACAATATCAAAATTCATTTAATAATTTAACTTTAATACTGTAACTGTTAAAAACTGCATTTGAACAATTGTAAATTATTTTTATCCAAATAGTATGCATATATATATATATATATATATATATATATATATATTTACTTCCCTTTATACTTTTCGAGTACATCATCATTTAGCCCTAGTAAATGGGGTTCTGTTCACATATATAAATATGTATCATCGTATAGGCTCTTTAAATATGGTCATGTATATATATGCAGACTTTTCATTCAAATCATCATTTAGGCATATTAAATGACCCTAATAACATAATTATATAAATATGTCTAAAAAAAAAAAAACTCCTTTTAGCTTATGAATGTCATATTTACCCTCATGACTAGGTCATGCAATTTGAAAACTGGACTTAACTAGTTGGCCGACCAAAATATATCAACATCATCATTAATATGTATGATTTTTTCTATCAAGTCCTGGTTCGATCCAGGTGTGCACTTAGGAGAAATTCACTGACATATCTCACCACTCTGTAAAAAGTGTGGTTGCACCCATGATCATTTATAAGTTGTGGTATTGAGCATCATAATCGTCGAGTCATTAGTGTTCTTAAAACATACCATTATAATTTATGCAATCAAAATAGTAATAAAAATTCCATCATTTCTCAATATAAACCGAGTAATAATTATAACATCATAAAAACTTCATCCTTGTTCATTTATTTAATATAAACTAAAATAAGCTCATGCCACACAATTTTGCGTATTAATAGTTATTTATTGTTAATAGAATTTTTTAATGCTGTAAATTACCCAAGTGAATTAAAGTACTTCATTTAAAACAATAAACTTGTAAATATAAATGCGTATATATATATTGACTAGAAATATAAATAGGTATGTGTATATATATATATATATATATATATATATATATATATTGTAACGACCTAGAAAATTATAACTATTAAAATAATAAGGAAAGACAATAAATGGAATAGATAAATATATAATAAGGGAAAAGGGAAGATTAAAAAGAGAAAGAACAGCAGATCTTGTTGACGAATCTCCTATCTTCGTCGATGAGTGTTCTTCTAGAGATCGTCGACGAAGTTCAGTTCGTCATCGACGAAGAAAATCTCGAATGAGTGAATTTTAGATTTTAATTTTCATCGACGAATGTATCCTCTCATCGACGAAGTCCGTTCTGTGCTTCGTTGACGAAGCTTGTTTTCTCGTCGATGAATCCACGAGGCAAGATCGCGTATAAAAGGATTTGGGGAAGCTTCTTCGTGAAGAAAACTCATTTTCTCTTTTTTCTCTCTCTAGAATAGTTTTCTCTACCTTCTCTCTTCAAATCCAGCCCGGATTCAACCTGAATCGACAAACAGAAACAACTACGGTGTTTAAGGAGAGATTCTCTACACATCTAACGGAGCAGATTTTTAAATTGGGCTTTTCAATAAACGCTCCAAAGTTGAGGTAAGGGTTAGGATTCCTAGTTTTGTGATTTTTAATGTTTATTTGAGATTTATAGGTTGAGAAAATGTTGAAATAGTAGGTTATTTGGGGTTTATCTAATTAAACTAAGGTTTTTGATCCAGGGTTCGGCTGAGCGCAAGAACACAGGTAAGGGGGAATATATATTAAACCAGGTTTTATGAATAAAATGGATAAAAAGATTGTATTATGTATATATGTATATGTTTCCATATGGATTTAAAATGCCAACCGTTTAAATTATAATTTTTGAGCGTAGGGCTGTTTTATTAGATATGTATTTCTTAAAATGGACTAATGAAAGTGAAATATTTTTCAGGATAATTGTGTAGGAAATTAAAGGTATAATTTCAATATATGAATGATAAACGAGGGTTGGTTTATTTTGCAGAAAATGTTTGAAATATATTACTAAATTGTGTGGCATGAGTAAAATGAAAATTTTATGTTGAATTATGTTATATGTATGAAATGCAGGTTATACAAGGAATACAATAAGAATGAAAATATGTTATGAATTATACTGCATGTGATTGTTAATTCAACCATAGATAAATGATGAACAGCTGAAAGGAGCTGTAGTAACAGAATAACACATATCTATATGGACTAATTGATGAACAACTGAAAGGAGTTGTAGTAGCAAAATAACGCATATTTATGTGGACTAACTTATGTACAGCTAAAAGGAGTTGTAGTAATGAATGTAGAAAATAAAATGGAAAGAATGAAATGAAAGGTGAATGAGATGGAAATGAAATGTGAAATGTGAATAATGTAAAATGAGAAAGAGTCACGTAAAGTGAAATGCTATGAAATGTCAAAACTAAGAACATGAATAGATAAGAAATACAAAATAAATGACAGACAGACTAATGTATTATTGTAGTGTCCTTATTCATGCTAGTATGATATGTATTTATATGAATGGGGCAAACTCTTCACCTGAGAGCTTGTTAAGAAAGGTGAGTGCCCTAGTAGGTATCAGATGTAGTAGTAGGTTGCATAACTTATTAGAGCAGAGAGAAATTACTTGTATGAGCGGGTAAATTTCCTTATTCCCGGGAGCCTTTGCTGGTAAATCTTTCTATGATCTATGTGAGTACGAGATTACTTTTTTACCTGAGGGGTTACTGAGTAAGGCAAATGCCCTAATATGCTTCAATTGTGACCATTGGTCGCCTAAGGTATCATAGTAGAGGGGTGCTACTTGTATGGGTGGATAATCACCCCAATCCTTAGGTATTCTCGTAGGTAAAATACCTTTTATGTGTTTGATCATGTTTAGGAAAGGATTTTAAAAATTATGATAATGATTGCTACATATACATATGTTATTTACAAACCTCATGTTGGCCACACACTAATTTAATATATTGTTTCTTCCCTTATTGAGATGTGTCTCACCCAAATACAAATTTATCTTTTTCAGGATCTCCACATGATCGAGCTTAGAGAGTTAGGGGTTGTTATAGCATTTTTAGATATAAAAAGAAAAAGGGTATAAACTTTGATGATACTTTTGGGATGTATAAGTTTTATGTTTTATATTTTATGTTTTAAGTCTTCTGAGTTGTGAATATTGGAAGTTGTAAATTATGTTTTTGAAGATATGTTTATATATGTGGATACAAGTGGATGAATGGTTTATTTTGGAATGTAGATAGATGTAGAAAACTCTGGAATTATATTGGTTGAGGATTGTAATTATGTTTTTTGTTGTGTAATTGTTAATGGTAAAACAGGTATAGGAAAATGGATTACGTGGCACCCGGGTTCCATTAGGCGGGTTCGGGATGCCACAGAGCATGATTTAAGTAGAATAATGCGTCGGGACCTATTTTCGGGTTTGGGGTGTTACAATTTGGTATCAGAGCAATAGGTTTTGGGTTTTGTAAACTTAGGAATGATTTATACTAAAGTATAGGAATTAGTTAGGATGATGATACTAGATGGATAGGCTAGGTGTTGAGAAATATAGGTGTCAGCTTTGGTGTATTCCCAAGAGGGAAGGTGAATTAAATTTAAAAAATTTATCTCTAGGTCAACCAATCTAAGAGCAATATTACACAAATTTAGGGTCTTTCTATTTAATCCCAAATGCGTAGATAAATATAATATGTGGAAATTTAAATCATGCGCATCATTCACACTATAACATACATGTGTAGTAAATATAGAGTGCAAAAATATAAACAGGCACACGATATGATATCGGGGTTTGGTCAATACTGTCTACGTCCCCACCTCTAACTCGTAAGTCTGAGAATTCCACTAATGCTCACTTAATGGGTGAAGCGGCACCGGTTACAACCAGGTCAATTAGAGGGGCTGACCTTAACCTATACCTTACTAGGATGGTGCACCTATCTTTCTTATCCGGATCTAAGCCAATCCGGGACTTTTTAATAGGGCTAATCTCCCTCGCCTGGAATACAAATTTATCTTTTTTAGGACCTCCACTTGATCGAACTTAGAGAGTTCGGGGTTGTTATAACATTTTTGGATATAAAAAGAAAAAGGGTATAAACTTTGATGATACTTTTGGGATGTATAAGTTTTATGTTTTAAGTCTTCTGAATTGTGAATACTGGAAGTTGTAGATTATGTTTTTAGAGATAAGTATATATATGTGGATACAGGTGGATGAATGATTTATTTTGGAATATAGATAGATGTAGAAAACTCTGGTATTTTATTGGTTGAGGATTGTAGTTATGTTTTCTGCTGCATAATTGTTAATGGTAAAACAAGTACATGAAAGTGGATTATAGGGCACCCGGGTTCCATCAAGCGAGTTTGGGGTGCCACGGAGTATGATTTAAGTAGAATAACATGTCGGGCCTATTTTCAAGCTTGGGGTGTTACATATATATATATATATATATATATATATATATATATATATATATTGGAAATATAAATAGGTATATATATAGACTTTAAACCACGTACTTCGATATAATTAAATCTTGTATTTTAGTTTAAATCAAATTTATTTAAGTAAAAATGGATATAATTCAATCCCTGTATTTTAGTTTAAATCAGGTTTATTTAAGTAAAAACGGATATTATCCAATCCCCGTATTTTAATTCAAATCAAGTTTATTTAAGTAAAAACAACTATAATCCAAACCCCGTACGATAATTTAAATCAGTTTTATTTAAGTAAAAACAACTATATTCCAATTCCCAAATTATAATTTAAATCAATTATATTTGAATTAAAACGGATATAATCTAATCCCCGTACATTAATTTAAATCAGTCATATTTGAAAAAAAACGAATTACATAATCCAACCCACTTATTCTGATCTGTTCCTTTAATATGATTTAAGATGAATTCCTAAATTGAGTTGAGAAAGAGTGAAAGAGTGAGAATTTTAAGTATATAAAAATTCTCCATCTCCCACTAAATTTTTTCCCCACTTATCTTTCAATTCTTTTTTTTGAGATTTTCTATGAAAAATGAACTGAAAACTCTCCTATTTATAGAGAATTGGAGAAAGGGTATTTTTGTAATTTTAAAGATTTCTTAAGAATTGGAGGAAGGGTATTTTCGTATTTTTAAAGATTTCTTAAGGATTAAAAAATAAAATTAATTAATTAATTAAAAGAAGAGAGAGAGATAAAGACGGAGGTAGAGATAGATAAGGATGGATTGGGTGGGGCGGGGGTCCATCTCAATCTGAATTTGAGATTCAGATTGAGATGCAGATTTAGAATGAGATTGAATCTCAATCTTATCAGATAGATATATATATATATATATATTATTTATTTATTAATAATTTAATTTAATAATTAATTATTTAATATAATTTAATTTAATTAATTTATTATTTATTTATTTATTCTTTGAGGATTATTACATGTTTGGTTTGAGTTGATAAGTATGTACAACTAATTTTCCATAGTTTTAAGTCCATATGCATAAAGAATTTTTTAATTCAAGTAAAAAACAAGTAAATTGAAGAAGAAATGTCCTTTAATCCAATATAGCCAAATATTGTTTCATATTGTCTAATTTCTACTCTTACAATCGGATGTCTAGTTTTAAACATATATATTGTTCTGTTTCATTGTGGGACCTTCTATGATCAAATAATTAGATATAGCCAAACATCTATGCCGACCAGGATATTGTATTTGTTGAACAAGAACTTGATGCTTAGTTGATGAGAACTTATATAATGCTAAGAAATCATGGAAAGTGGACTCTTCTACTTTGGAAATTTGTTTTAGGGTGGTATGCTTGTTGTCCAAGTCACATTCTTCTTTGGGGGTAATATGATGGTGCTTCATAGGTTTAACAAATCCCACAAAATTAAGATAAAAAAATTAGTTTTGTAAATATTGTAGGAAAAAAAAATAGTGCTCAAAGTATATTCAAGGTTGGTTGCCTTAGATCCATTTTCTGATCCCCCCAAAAAAAATATACACCTAACCAGGGGCAGGTTTCCTTTAGATAATCTCTGTGTGTCTCATTCTTTGGGTAATTTATTTTGTTTCCAATACTACATACTCTTTCTCCTCCTGGAAGAACAAATTAATCATATGCTCCTAGATTTTACTTATGAAGTGTTTTGTTTGAAGGTTGATCTCAACAAAGTTGACGAAAAATAGTTTCTAAAAGTGCAGGAGTTGGAGTTTGTGGACTGCATTTTAGAGGAAGGTGAAATGGTTTAAATCTCACCCAAATGGTGGCACTATGTGCGATCTCTTACCACAATCTTCGGATTTTGAATTGAATAGAACATTTTTATAGCATGAAGTTAGAAAATGTACCGACATTATGAACCTTTATACAATTCATTGTTTAGGTAATAGCAAATTAAAGATTTGCATATGGAAAATATTTTAGTGCATGAAATCACAAAATACAAATCTAACCACCTTTCCTTCCATATTAGATCATTTTTGTCCCTTCTAATAGGGAGGATGAGAGAGTTGGGAAGTTGATATGTTCGGGTTCTCCTTTAAACCTTTCTTCACAGATCTCTTAAAAGCACCCTCCCCTCCTCCACCCTTAATTCTTTCCCTTGGAGCAAAGTCATTCAAAGGCTAACATTTCCTTGCAGGACCGCTGCCACCCTAAAATGTCCCACAAAACAAAACCTTTTGATCATGATGTGTCTGCTAGGACCACTAAACCAATTTGTCTCTTTCAATTGGCTACTTACTGAGATCTTACATATCATCATTAATATGAAGAGTAAAATTGGACCAAGAACTAGTTTAGCAGCATTACATGCTCAATGAAGTATTTATATTTCGTGGATTTATACAAAACATATAGTATGTAAAATGTCGAACACAATTTTAGTTCAATTTTCATCCTCCAAAATCTATTACATAAGAATGAATTAATTATGATATCATAAAAGCATGAATAGGATTTGTAGGCAATTATAGTCAATTACTATGATTATTTGAATTAGCCTCAAATTTTAAGTCATATGCCTCTTATTAAAAAATATTATTGTTAAGGCTTTTATTTAATTTCATAATTATTTGATTGTTTAACTAATTAATATGTAAATTCGTTTGATTATGATTTTATTTCATCTTATGTGAATTCGAGTATATAAATTATGAATGTGCAAATTTTACTTCGATTTACATTATTGTTAAACGTAATATTTATTTTGAACGCAAAAGTGAGTATGTCATATTGTACCTGGTCATTCAACGTTTTTTTGGACACGTCAATTTTTGAAATAAAGTTCCATCTGAAATGTTATCAAATAATTTTAATTAAAATAAATTTAAATTTAGAAAAAACTTAGGAAGGAGTTCAGGCGTTTCCTTCTTTAGGTTACAATCAACATTCGTCCCATCTCATAATAGAATTCCTATTTCCACTTTTAGTGAAAATGACCATTCTAAAGAATGAGTATTTTCACTTTAAAAAATATAATCAAACATAGAAATGAAAACAAAATGTTGGAATGTACATTCCATTTCATTCCATTCCTATATACGAAATATAGTGTTAGTACATTGCAAATGTCCTAAATCCGTTTCATTGACCTCTTCATGTCCTAACTTGAATGTATGTATCACCTTAGTGTACCGATTGCATTTGACATATTGAGTCACGGGGAAGAACATTGTACAACATTTGCTGCCAATCGAGCAAGAGGATTACAACATGGGCCATGCACTTGTTCTCTTCAATGTGATTAAGGACATTGAGTTCTTGAAGCTTAAGGTACTTTAAAGTTGTCTTCTCAAATTCACTAATAAGCTCAACCTTCAACATGTCAACAATAAAATCAATATTAAATTTTACCAAACATGAATATTTTGTCCACTTTTTATCCTTTCTTAAATGAGTGGCATTGGCTATAACCAGTGACGAACATTTCATAATCGCCTTGAGATTTAAATTAATCCTCTTAGTTAGGCTATGAACAAAATAGTTTATTTATTTATTTATTATTCTTTATCATGGCCAAGCACTTTTTCTACAAAGGAGATGCCACAATATTGTCCAATTAACAATAAAACGATGAATTGTAAATACACAAACCTATCAACTACCTTCTCTAAATTATGTGTCAATAAAATTGACAACACTATAGTATCCAATACTAATGTAGGGTTATTTTTCAAAGATAGTTTTTTCCTAAGCTAAAAAAGGGAGAATGACTCCTTGACCACATTAATGTTTCCTAGTGTCAGAGTGAGAATAATATTGAAAGCTCTTTAGGAGAGGGTGAGTGTTCATAAATTTTAAAAACTCACTAGCTACTATCAACATATTTAGCCTACTTGTCTCCCTCGCTAGACACATATTGTTAACGGAGGTGTTGATAATGAATTATGTTACTTCAATTTTTACTGTTTTAGTGTCGTTACTTTCATAAGTTGTTTATTATTTCTGCTTATATTTGCTTGAATGACAATGAAAATGTTTTGTTGGTGAATTGTAGTAAATGCTAGGCTGACTAGTTAAACAAGATTGCTTTAACTAGCGCTGCATAGTCCTTTCAAAAGTGTTAAATATTCGGCCCGTGACACCTAGAGCGTAACCTATATGGTCACCTCGACATTTATATATTTCTATTATAGTTTAGACAATGTCTTTGAGTATCTCTTGGGGTGGGAGAACCTAAAGACGGAAGATCAGACCGAACAAGAAGGCAGCTACTGCGGCTCATTGTTGCCAAAATCGTGAAGTCTCCAAGGCTTCAACATTACTTATGTAGAAATTTTCCATTCCTTTATTTAACCTCTACGAGATTGGTGCATACTCCATACCACTAATAAATGGTTAACAAATCACCAAGAGTTCGTTTAATATTACTATCAAAAATTAGAGAAACGAAAACCAAAAATCAGAAATAGAAATTTAAAACTAAAAACAAATAGGTACATTTATAAAATTAATACAAATTAAAACCTAATTAAAAAATATTCATTTCCATCTTTGAATCAAATAATATTATTAAAATATGATTACAATAATAAAATTACAAAGAATACACATTAAAAATTTTAATTGTTTTATTTTCAAATTTTACTTTTCAGTAAAAAATTTATTGGATATGACAATTGAAAAATAAAAAAAAAGTATTTTGTAATTGACTTTATTATTATTTTTTAAAAATCATATGATCATTTAATTTTGATTTTAAAATGTATAAAATGAATAATTTAATTTTTTTTTAAAAATATTTCTGGATATTAAAAGTTTTAACAACAGGTTGTCAAAACAACTGAAAATCATAAAATCTAGTTTTCAGTTTTTGGCAAACAGTTAAGAATCGACAATAAAAACAAAAAAAAAATATATGATAACATAAATAAACGTGTTTTTATAATCCGTTTCTTCCGTGGAGAAACAAAAACAAGAAACAGAAAATATCAACTATACAAAACAGACCCTAAATTGGTGGGAAGAGTATACTGGGCAAACTTTGGAGGGGCAGAACTTTTCATTTGTAGGTATGGTGAAATTTTTGCATATAATCACTCACAGCACTCTATGAAGAACCGTAAGGCTCTTGGCATCTCCAAGCGATCTAAAGGGTTTGTGGTGCCATTATAGGACTCCATGGCTGGCATCTAGGTCAATGGTTTTTTAATTATTCTACAGTGTGAGCAATGTTCCTCCAGCTAAAGGGCTGCTTAGGTCCATTCCTTTGACTGCTTTTCTTCAGCCTACGGGGCTTCACATAATGCTTGAGTTAGAAAAGAATTACAGAGATTAAGGGAAATTAGTGATCACAAATGGGCTTCATATTTTACTGGAATCGTACTTCCTTTAAATAGAAATGAACTTTCATTAACGGCGTGGCCAGTTTTCTCTTGGATAGTTACTTTGCGTGGAAGACTCGAGTCTCGTGAGCTTCTCAGCGTGACGGTTAGTCATGGGA
Organism: Malania oleifera; assembly: GCF_029873635.1. Lineage (NCBI taxonomy): Eukaryota > Viridiplantae > Streptophyta > Magnoliopsida > Santalales > Ximeniaceae > Malania > Malania oleifera. Next base: position 42,349,203 of record NC_080422.1, on the reverse strand, counting down.
ATAGATTTTATATTTCAGATGACATTCTATCTTGTATCCATGTGGTTTGATCAAAAGTAATCTTAGCTTGGAACATGACTTCCATCATTTGCCTTTCGAAAATTTCCTAATTGCTCTCAATTTCACATAATTGCAATAGCATTTCACAGGAGGCTCAGGGTTGCTGCTGTATGCTGGGAGGTTTTCCCGTATATGTCTAGCATGAGCAAATTCTCTGATATCAGCAGGCTCATATTCTCTTTCCCAGAATCATATTATCTTGTAAGATATCATTTGTATATACTTCTGAACACATTCCTTTTTATCCCAACAAAGGAAGAAAAAAAAGGAAACAACAGTAGGCAGTCATCTTGCATGCAAAGAGACAGCTTCATCCGGACTCGACTCAATCAGGTTGCAATTTAGCAACAGTAGGCAATCATGACACTGCATCACCCTTCAAAAAATGTCGGTGTGTTCTTTGTAATGGATAACAGGATTATTCAAAAAATCATCTGGTTATCCTAAACACCAGCTTAGTAGTTAAAACAATTTACTTCCCCCTTCTCATTTTACCTTTTAAATTACCATGCTTGAAAGATAGCTTCAACATGGACTGTGGATGGGCCGCAAGATATTTATATGATTAAACCTCACTACAAGGAAAAACTAATACACAAGCTAATGACCTACATGACATGAGAGAGCTGGGATGCACAAGACTCTTGATTAATGAACCTAAATGAGGAACTAGCATGCACAAGACTCACCTAATTACATAGGACCTAGGGAAGTAGTTGACCTTAGCCTTGTAATTCCCCTCCTCTACAATAGAAGCATAAGCTCTACAAGAAATAGCTCCCCATCAAACCTCAGAGCAGAAGACTCACCAGGCTGAAGTAGTCCATCCACCATTCCACCAAACACATACAAACAGCGACCAGACTCATCGACACAAGCTTGATGAAATGACCGGCAACTAGGCTTGAAACCCTTAGTCTTTAGCCTTCTCCACATATTTGTCGAACAACCCTTCTTACGTGAAAAATGTTGTGTTTCAGCAGGCAGAATTGCACTAACATCCAACAACCAGAAGTCATCTTTCCTATGTCTATCTGAGTCTTCCCCTCCATAAATCAGCAGTTGACCTCCAATGATGAGTGTGGCTGAGTGACCAACTCGAGCAAGGGATGGTCCTCCAGGTATGTTCTGCAAGTCATATTGTATTTGCACCCATTTCAGATGACCCTCCGAATCATTCAAGATCCAGATATCATTGAGAACTTCATAACCCAATCCCCTCCCTCCAAACAGAACAGTTTGGGTTCCCCCAACACAATTCATAGTGTGACCTGAACGAGCTGGAGGAGATGGATGAGCAACAATCTCATGCCATGTTCCAAAACAAAGATTCTCGGAGAGATCTAAAACCCATGTGTCACCCAATCTAAGACCATATAACCCAATTCCTCCATGAATAGCCAATCTCCTATTATCAATGCAACATCCAGCATGGGCCCCGCGTGGAGGTGGTGCAATGTTACCCACATCAAGAAGCCTCCATGACAATGTTATACCAAGGGTATCATGGCGTGCTAGTTGCCCTACCCATGTATCATTTTGACGGACTCCATGGTCATTGATCCCTCCAAAGAGGACGAGAAAATCACCAATAACAGCACAAGTATGCCCGAACCGACCATTTGGGATTCCTGAACTAATCCTCTGCCACTTCAATGTCCTCTGAAAATCATTATTAATGTATGTCACCCATGTGTCATCAAGATGACGTCCTACAAAGAAGAAATAAAATTTTAGATAAGAAGGCTCATAAAAATGAAGAAAAAAACAAGGAATCCCCAATCTCAAAAGAATCAAGAGCATCCTAAGCAGGTAATCAATACTATAGTTTTGTTTAGCATATAAAGATTGTGCATACCAGTGTTTTAAAGCAAAGGTGTAATGCAAAGCATTTTAACCCTAATGAGGCAAGGCGTAAGCCTATTGAAAATTTTATATTAAAAAATATAAATAAGTTACATACAGATTAAAAAAAAGAAAAAAAGAAAAATAAAATTTGAAAAAAAATAATCAAATATGATTTGTAAACCACATGTTGGTCATTCTGAGCATAAAAATTTAAATACATTCCAGTAAACGGAGCTAAGAGATGATCATAACATTGCATATTTCAATTTATGTTCATGATCCAAGTTGCAACTCACAATTGTGTGTATGTGATTAAATTTTGATGGCGATAGTTTATTTACCAAAGCAGACAAAAATTCAAAAACTCAAAATTCCTAAGCCTCAAACAAAATGCACGCCTTTTACACAACTGCACAAACCTCACTGTATTATGCCTTTGCCTTTCAGGAGTTTGGTGTTTTGGAGTATGCCTTACAGCATTTTAGGCATGCCTCGTCAAAAAGGGAGGCTCAAGGCAAGCTTCAATTGTGCTTTTAAACTTTGGTGCAAATACAATACCAAGGATTTCTAAAACGGCTGCAGAAAACCAAATAAAGATGGCAATAAATGCAGCAAGAATCCCTATCTGGTCCTCCCAGCAATGAGAGTGCAGAAAGTTTTGCTTATGTTTCTGTTGCAAAAAAATTCAAATGCTTCTTGTAGCTGACATAAGAAAATGAATAAGCTCTTTGGCCAGGTATGTCTTTCAAAATCAGGTTTTAGTCTTCAGTGGCTATTCATGTGCTCATGTTTTCTGAAATCAGTATAAGGAAATTGTTTCTTAACATCTCAGTTGGGTAACTTTCATGTCACATAGAAGCAAATCAACAGGCTGTAAAGAAGAATATAGAAACATGATAAGCAACTGAAATAAAAGCAACAAATGTTTATTCAATGGGTGCTGGGTCCTCCTCCCTAATAACTGGCATAAACAGGAAGAGAACCCTTATTTTCCACCACACAAACTTTCGGACCTTAGGCCTGCAGGACTGCCACTTATATACCAAACAATTAAGTTTTAGCTCAAGAATAAAATCCATTACAAAGGAAAGAGGAAAGAACCAATTAAATAGTTTAGTTCATATCTCAAGGATATGTAAATTTTGTTACATAGAAAATAAAGTATGCATAATGCAAAGCAAAAAAAAATGCAGACTATGAAGGGGAAAAATGCTTTAGCTTCTAGATTTGCGTCGAGTGTTTGCTTTCAGATCCAGCTCCAAGCATATTAACGACATAATACCATGAAAAATATTCCTACCAAAACAATCGCGTATATAAAGTAACAATAAGTTCAGATGATGGCCAATTGCTAATGATTTTTCAGACACAAAGAAGATGATTATATAGCACCAAACACCACGCTTCCTCTGATGATGTAATAAATATTGATAAAGCAACTTAAAAATCACAACAGTAAGCATCTTGGATACACAGGAAAGTCAAAAACAAACACCACAAACAGCAATCAAGAACAAATAGTTAATTACAGAAATCTGAAGAAAATATAGGTTCACAACTTAAAATATTTACAATGTTCAGAAATATCAGAATTACTGAAGCTTATTGACAAGATTCAAACCATAGCAGGAGGAATATTATTTGAAGAAATGAGAGGTCATGGATTTGAGGCATGGAAACAGCATTTTGCAAAAATGCAAGGTAAGGCCACATACTATAGACCCATCATGGTCCGCTCCTTCCCTGGACCTCGCATTTGCTCGTGCACCAGGCTGCCCTTTTAGATAAATATTGGTAATACTTTCTGAAATCAGATGGCTCATTATTTGAGATCTCTTAATTTCTTGAGGCATGTAATGCATATTACTATAATAACGTAGGGGTCATGTTTTTGCCCTCATACCTACTCAAAAAATAAAACAAAAAAGAGAAAGATAAATTGGTGTGGTGGGGGTGGTGGGCGGGGGGCGCGAGGGGGGGTGGTTGAAATATAACATAAGTTAAAACTGGACAAGGTATTACAGAAGCAGAATGTCAGGCACGAGTACATGAGTTTTGAACAACTTTGGATTCACTTCTGATATATTTGATCGAGAATCTTTACTAAGTGTAAGTTTTTTGAACTTTGAATTCAGTCCTTATCTTTGGAAGAAAACCTTCGCTTGATATTTGCGAGTCTAGAACCATTTTCTTCTGTTCTACTTTGGCTTTGATTTCAATGCCGATGTTTTTCCCAATGTTGTACTTAGTCCTACTCCACTTGGGACATTTTCAAAAGGCAAGTAAAATATAACCTCATTAAATTAAAACTGGTCTAGGTAATTCATAAGCAGACATCAGGTACAAGCATGTGAACTTGAACTTTGGATTCAGTTAAGTATCTTTGGAAGAAAGCCCTTCCTCTAAATGTTCGCTACTCCAAAGCCCTGTTACTCCTCCTAGTGCTGCTTTGACTTTGGTTTCAAGCTCTCTGGTTTCCAAAACCATGCTCCTTCTCCTAGTGCTACTCCACTTGGAGCTCCCAATAGACAATTTTCACTACAGAAATATATAAGTTTGGATCTTAAAGCCAAGAAATTTTGCCTTGGGATTTACTTCATCAGTAAAGAACAACTAGGCCCAGAAAAGAAAAGCAAACCCCGAGTAAACAAGAGCGTTCCTAGTTTAGCACTTTTGTGAGGACACAATTTTGGATGCAAGTATCTGTTTACAACGTTGCAATGTCAAGCACTGCAGTGTACGCATGGACAAATAGGCAATCAAATTGATCAGAGAGATGCAAATTGACCAGTGTTTTCCTTATTGAGTACAATAGAGGAGGTTCTCTAGTATATCTGCTAAGACTAGGTAATAATTGACTTCAAAGATTTCCAAGAAAAGGTGCATGACCAAATCTGACTTTGTTTACTCAGATTGTACACTCAAGCAAATTACTAACAGTCATGTACATTGCAGAAGACGAAATAATTGATGTGGAAAGAAATTTCATATTTCATTAGAGATGTGGTTGAACCTACACAAATTACTCACAGTTATGTACATTGCAGAAGACGAAATAATTGAGGTGGAAATAAATTCCATTGGAGTCTATCCTTCTATTTTATATACAGAAGCTAGGCAGCCCAAGCATGACTTGAGTCTATCCTTTTCCTTGAACGTGCTGTATGACAAAACCTGACAGTGTTTACTTAGATTGTACACCACGAATTACTGACAGTTATGTACATCGCAGAAGATGAATAATTATGGTTGAAAGAAATTTCATTAGAGTTATGCTAATTTTTTCATTTGAGATGGTGCTCTAAAAGAAATAATAGAAGTAAATACCATGCCACAGAAGGAGATTCCTTCAGCAAAGCCTTGAACGAGAATCAGTCCTATATTATCAAAAAAATGCTAGGCGTCCTGAGCATGCTTAAAGCCTATGTGTAACGTTCGGTGAGGTACCATCTGCTCTAGCCAAATAGCCTCACCGTTTTGTACTATAAAAGACACTTTGCGCAGCTGGAGCCTAAACCTCCCTAGTACACATATGATGTGGGGCCACGACATGCTCTCCCATCCGATCTCTAATGCCCTCATCAGAGTGATCCACACCTTTGTGTAAACTCCACGCACATGATAGTACCCTCATGGTAGCTCTGAGACCAATTTGACGGCCTCGACAGGGTTGAGTCAAGTTGAGTCGACATAGTAAAATATTTGAACTCGACTAAACTTGACTCAAAAATATTAAGCTCAAAACTTGACTCGAACTCAATCAATTTCATAATTGTTAAACTCAAACTCAACTCAACTATAAGTTCATAAAACTCGAGCTCGAGTCCATTATAAGTTAATATTAAATACATATACAAATATATATAATATACATATAATATAAAATATATTTATAAAATACATATTATATGTAAAATTAATAAAATTAAAAAGCTTGATTAGGCTCAAAACTCGACTCGAATACTATTACTGTGCTTGAACTCGACTAGAACTCAAGTAGAACGAGTCGAGTAGAGTTAAGGGACAAGTCAAGTTCAAGTAGCTCACAAATAAGTTTGACTCACTTACACCCCTAATCTCAGCCCAACTCTAGTGAGGTCATGGTTATCAAAATCCCGATTTAGATTCTCTAATCATACGATCCAAACTAGCCTAATCAATGCAGATCCTAAGTAGAATGTTAAACTAGTAGAATCCCAGATGAATCCTATCTAAATCGTTAGGAGCTTATGATTGCAATCATACTTGCGATCCTATTGGTCCTACTTCTGCAATGGAACATGGATTTTTCCTATTAGGATTTTAAAGAAAAAGGCCCAAAATATATTTTTATTGGCCCAAACACTTTACTTCTGCAACAGACATAGAATTTGGTCCAGTTGGCTCAAATGCATCAAAATTAAGGCAAGATAATGAGCATGTCCTGGGATTTGTTGAATCCAAGTCAAGAGAGCAGAAGAGAGCAGCTGAGCATCTCTTGAAAGCCCTCTTCCTTTGAAATCAAAAGCTCTCTAAGGGCTTAGAGTTCTTGACAGGCAGATCCCAAGTTGTCTAATAGGAGGCAGGTACTGTTCCTTCTTCCAGCAACTGTAGAGGCCAGCTAAGTGCTTTTAGATCAGCAAAGAGCTTCAACAAATCGAGAGTTGTACAAGTCAGGCTGAGAGCTTAAAGCTGCAGGCCTCTAGCAGGTAAGCACTATCTTTGTAGTTTCTTTACTTTCTTCCTCTTCTTTTCTCTCATTATCAACCAGCCAGAGACCTATCCTTTTCTAAAACCAGAGAGCATATAACTTTATTTTTCTTTTCTTTTCGACAAACAAAAAGTTATTCCTCCTTCAACAAAAAGCTTTTCTTTTTCTTATTTACTTTTCCTTCTTCCCATTCTTCTTATGGTCTGATGACAAAACCACAGAAGTTGAGCAGTTACATCAGTTCATTGCAATGTTTTAAAAGGCTTAATCGAGGCTCACTTCAAGGCAAGGCATGCCTAAAACGCCTTGAGGCTCAATATAAAATACCAAATCCCAAAATGGCTAACGCATTACATACTGAGGCTTCGTATTTGTACAAAAGGCATGCCTTTTGTGCCTTTTTACTTGAGGCTTATGCATTTTCGGTGTGTATGATTCTCAAGTAAGATTTGGCTAGAAAATATTAACTCCATATTTATATAAAAGGAATGTCATAATATGAGTTGATTTCTAAAATTCTTGAACCTCAACCTTTCCAAAACAATTGAGTTGTATCTTAGATATTGAAAAATATTTTGAACTTTGTAATGTCGTAGCTATCTCTTGTCATGATTTACCTAATGAATTTAAGTTAGCAATTTGTTTGAATGGCCAACAAGAAGTTTGCAAATTATATTTGATTTTTTGTTTACATAATAATTTGTGATTTTCTTAATTTTTTCTTTATTTTTAAATATGTAATTTATTTACATATTTTTATCAAAATATAAAATCTGAAAAGGCTTACGCCTTAAGGCTTACAACTCACCTCTTAAGGGTTAGAGCGCCTTGCCTTACGCCTTCGCCTTTTAAAACATTGGTTCACTGAATTAAGATTAGCAATTTCTTCCTCCTTTTCTCTTCATTATTTCTGCTTTTATTTTTAATTAAAATTATTGGATAAACAAGCTAGAAACAATCTGCCATTTGTACAGAACATTTTTTTTAATATTCAAATTTTTTTTTTTTAAATTCTTAAAAGAAAAACTTGCTAGGTGCTAGCTAGCAAGCTAGCTACATTCCTGAAATTTGTTTCTTAAACATACTACCAAGTTTTTAGGCTTATTTTAATGGGAATTGTCATAAAATGTCAAATACATAAGTTTTTAATTTATTTTACTTCATAAATAGAATCTTACAATCCACGATCCAATCCTATGACCCCCCCCCCCCTTTTTTCCAAACGATCCTATGTAGGATCATGAGTCTAACAACATTGTGTGGGGTATTGTCTACTTTAGCTCACTGGCCTCACAATTTTATCCTATAAAACGCGCCTCACATTGTTGGAGCCCAAACCATCCTCATAAGCCCAAGATCTCCCTAGCACACATCCAATGTGGGACCATGAGACTACTTTGACTTGAACATAAAAAATTTCAACTATTTAACTAACAAAAGTAGATTAATCTAAGACAAGAATAACACTTCAGCTGTAATTTTGTTGAGATAGAATTTGAAGAGATAATCCTCAATATTTATTTATATTCAATTAATTGAATACAAAAAATGATAGAAAAGGAGATGAAAATAAAATGAAGAAATATACTCCTTGGACATATACATGAGTATTGGGTCCAAAAAACAAACATAAGATGCAGAAAACTGCATTTTATGAAAACCCTAACACAATGACACAGCTAATGCGTCAGGTTGGAAATTCACTTTACATATTCACATAAATATATACAAATACGCATGCTTGTTTGTTATGTAAACACACCCAACCATGGTTAACCATGTACACCCCACCCCACCCTTCCACCCCTCATAGGATTTCCCCAAGTGAATTGGGATTTCTAATTCATGTGTTAGGATATCCAAATCAATTGGGATTTCTATTTAATGTTATGACTACCAAATCAATCGGGATTTCTGATTAATGTCTTAGTGTTCCCAAATCAATAGGGATTTCTATTTAATGTTAGGATTCCCAAATCAATTAGGATTAAGCCCATCAAGGAGTCGGATTGGGATTTTTTACATTTGTAATAGAAGTAGGGTTCCCTACCCTATATATATGTAACTTTGTAGGGCTTTTTCATTCAAGCAATAACAAAGTCAAGCCTTTGGCCATTTTAGAGGTAGATCCCCTTGAAGTGATCAACCCTATTTTCTCTTTCTATTTTCCATCCTTTCAATTTCCCCAATATCCCTAATTTCCCTATGATAAAACCCTAAGGTATTATCATTTGGTATCAAAGTCAGCATTCTTGTGGATGTTGTTAACCTGCCAACAAAAGCAAGATATTGGAATTCTTGATCTTCACTCATATACAATAGCCTCAAAAAATTCAGAAAAGTCCCAAATGGAAGCTAGGCTAAAGGTTGAACTAAACAATATGTTTAAGCCTCAATTTGAAAAGACCTAGAATGCCTCTCTAAGCTACTCAATGCATCTTCCCATAAAGAAAGAGAAGATGATGCCTCTACTTTAGCTAATTGTAGGGAGCAGCCATACATGTGCAAAGGAGATTACCAAGGAGAGTGCATGATCCTTATTGTATGAAGGTGGAATTCTCGGTGTGACAGTGATGACCCTACTGGTTGGCCTTCCACGGCTAAAAAACACTTTTGCTTTCACCGCACTCTAGAAACATCTAAAGTTGAGATTGTTGCTATCAGTTTGGAGGGTGATCCCATTCAATGGTATGACTAGTTTGAAGCTCGTTATGGAATGCCTTGATGGAGAGAATTTGTTTCTAGATAACTTGTCTGATTTGGGCCCACTAAATATGAGAATATTGAAGGAGATCTTGCCAAAATACGCCAAACTAGTACTATCTTGGAGTACCAAACACAATTTGAGCATCTATCAAATTGAACTAAAGATTGGTATGAAAGCCAACTCATTGGTATTTTTATTGAAAGTCTCCAAAGCCAACTCATTGCTACTTTTATTGAAGGTCCCCTACCTGACATAGGGTGTGAGGTCAAAGTGTGTCGGCCACGGACTATGACGGCTGCAATTTTCCTTGCACAATTAGAAGAAAATAATTTGGGGGAATAATAACATCATTCAAGCAAGACCATTAGCAAGAAAAATGCCAGTAGCATTATCACACCATCTACTCCTCGCAATCCTTTGAGCAAACAATTGACTTGAGAGAAACTTAAAGAGCGAACAACAAATGGTTTATGCTAGCATTGTGATGAGAAGTGGCATTAGCATAGGGGACATTGTTGCAAGAAAGGACAACTTTGATTGAAACAATGGAGGAGCCAGAATAGGTTGAGGATGATTGTGCAGGTTCAGATCAGGAAGGTACAGAATCAGATAATAACGATAAATCTATCACCTTTTCAGCTCATTGTTGAGTTGGGTATGCTAATCAAATTAATGGCTACCTAAAAAAGCTAACTTGTCACTATCTTAATTGATATAGGCAGCACTTTAAATTTGATGGATACCAAGATTGCTAAACAGCTAGAAGTTTGATGTGAACATTGTAGATGGAAGGATCTTGACTTGTCAACGCAAGTGTCTGAAGGTTAACCGTACTATGCAAAATCATGAGTTGTATGTTGATTTGTTTTTGTTGCCACTAGAAGACTACAAAGTGATTTTGGGTATTGAATGGTTACAGACATTAGGTGATATAGTTTGGAATTTTCTAAACTGGTTATGAAGTTTGTCGTGAACAGCCACAAGGTGACTCTTAAAGGAAAATGCTATGGTAATGTCACTACAATTTCAAGCCATCAAACGGAGAAGCTCCTTAAAAAGGAGCGACATGGCTGTTTGGTACAACTTTGAGCACTAAAAGAGTTACAACATCATTTGAGCTAGGATGAAGGGTGAGAATCTCTTATTTCAAAATTTTCAGAGTTGTTTGTGGGGCCCCAAGGATTGCCACATCAGCAAACACATATCAAACACTGCTCTATTGCTTGATAGTGTCCCTACTAACATCCGTCCTTATCGCTACCCTTATGTTAGAAAGTAAAAATAAAAAATAAAGTGAAAGAAATGTTAGATGGTTGAACCAAGTTTCAATCCATATTCTTCTCCTGACTTATTGGAAGAAGGATGGTTCTTGGCGGATTTGTGTTGATTATTGAGCACTGTGAAGGATAAATATCCTATCCTTGAGTTGTTAGATGAGTTGGGGAGTGCCCAGGGTTTCACAAAATTCGACTTGAGATAGCCAATCACTAGATTCAAGTACATAAGGATGACATTCAAAAGACTGCATTCAGAACCCACGATGACCATTATGAGTTCTTGGTGATGCCTTTTGGCTTAATCAATGCACCTTCCACCTTCTAGAGTTTCATGAATGACATTTTCCAAACTTACCAACGTAAATTTGTTCTCATATATTTTGATAATATCTTGATATATATAGCTCATCTCTCGAACATCATTTATGTCATTTGCGAGTTGTACTCACCTGTCTTCATGAGCAATATCTATTTATCAAGGAATCCAAATGCAACTTTGATCGATCGCATGTGGAATAACTTGTGCATATTGTTTCCTAAGATGGTGTTTCAGTTGATCCTTATAAAATATAAGCGATGACAAACTGGATTTATTACACAAACAATCAAGATGTTGCAAGGATTTTTGGGGTTCACTAGTTTCTACTGCAAGTCTGTCAAGGATTATGGAAAGATTAGCTCTCCACTAATCGCTTTACTAAAAAAGGATGCATTTAAATGGAGTGAGGAAGCTAAACAAGCCTTTTTCGAGCTTAAGTACGCAATATCCACCGCACCAGTTCTTGCCTTGCCAAATTTCAACAAGGTCCTCATCATTGCGATTGATGCATAAAAACTTGGCATTGGTGTTGTTCTAATGCAAGACGGATGCTCCATTGCTTTTACTAGTAAAGCTCTTTCTCCATCCACATCAGCATGTTTTTTTATGAAAAGGAAAATGCTAGCCATTGTGCATGCAGTTACAAAGTAGAGACCGTATTTAATTGGCCGGCATTTCCAAATCTGAACTGATCACAAGAGCCTAAAGTATTTTTTGAAACAACGAATCTCTTCCGTGGAAAAACAAAAATGGGTCACTGAGCTATTAGGCTATGACTATGAGATTATTAAAGAGAAAAAAGGCTAAGAATGTGGTAGTAGATGCACCCTCACGATTTCTTGAGCAAATTGAACATGTGACTATTTTTGTAGCTGCATGTACTACTCTTGACCAAATTAGCAAGGAATGTGGCAAAATCCGAAGATGAGATATCATCCAAAGGCCACACACACACACACACACACACACACAAAGACGCCCAACTTCAGTCCCTCCTTATTTTTGGGACTCTTTAAACTTACTGTATAAGGGAAGGATTTTATTAGTGCCCAATTAAGCCAACTAGCAAACCAGACTCCAAGAATTACATGCATCACCAGTTGCATGTCTCTTTCGATTTCTTAGAACCTACAAGTGCATTACTCTAGATTTTTACTGGAAGGGAATGAAGGGTGAAATCAAAAATTTCATGGCATAATGTGATGTTTGTCAATGATAGAAGGGTGAAACAGTGGCAAGTCCAGCCCTTCTACAGGCTCTTTCTATTCTAGAAGAAGCTTGTACTGATATCTCCATGGATTTCATTGAGGGACTACCAACTTCTCATGGTAAATCTTCTATTTTGTTGCTATGGACCGCCTCACAAAATATGCTCATTTTTGTGCTATAACTCACCCTTATACTGCTACAAGTGTTGCTTGTACTTTTATTGACAATGTTGTCAAGGTGCATAGAATTCCTCAGTCTATTGTCAGTACTCATGAAAAATTCTTTACCAACACCTTTTGGAAGGAGATTTTCTATTTGCAAGGAACACAATTGAATATGAGCACTCAATATCACCCACAATCAGATGGGCAGACTGAGGTTGTTAACAGGTGTTTGGAGACTTATCTTCATTACTTTGCTAGCGAAAAATGGAAAGATTCAATGTGATGGCTTCCATGGGCGGAATGGTGGTACTATAAAACTTATCATTCCTCTATCAAGTTGACTCCATTCGAGGTTGTTTATGGTTAAGCTCCTTCTGCCCTTGCTAGATATTTCAGTTGGATCCTCTAGAATTGATCAAGTTGACAAGGAGTTACATGATCAAGATAAAGTGTTTCAGCTCCTTAAGGAAAACCTTGTTGCAGCTCAAGCTCGAATGACACAGCAAGCTAGTAAGCATCATAGTAAAAGGGAATTCTCAGTGGAAGATTAGGTTTTTCTCAGGCCACAGCCCTCTAGACAAATATCTATGGCTGTTCATTCTTCAATGAAGTTGTCTCCTTGGTTCTATGGGCTTTATAAGATCCTAGAACTTATAGGCCTTGTTGATTATCGTCTTGACTTACCAACAGGTTCTAAAGTACATTTTGATTTTCATGTCTCTTGCCTTAAGAAGAAGTTAGAGGAGTGAGTTAGTGTGCAGTGGCATTTGCCTTATATTGTACCTACTGGTGAGGTTTAAGTGCAACCACAAGCAATTTTGGATCACTTAGTGGTCAAACTTAGAAGTTGAGACATTACAGAAGTTTTAGTTCACTAGTCTCACTTACCAGCTAAAGATGCAACTTGGGAAACTTATCAATTTTTGGAGGAGAGATTCCTAGAATTTATTGTTGCTTAGCCTTAAGGAAAAGGCTAATTTGAAGGAGGAAGCAAGAATGTAAGGATTCCCAAATCAAATGGGATTTCTAATTATGTGTTAAGATTACCAAATCAACTGGGATTTCTATTTAATATGTTAGGATTCCCAAATCAATTAGGATTTAGTCCATTAAAAACTTGAATTGGGTTTTTTTTACACTCCTAATAGGAGTAGGGTTTCCTGCCTTATATATATGTAACCCTATAGGGCTTTTTCATTCAAGCAATAACAAAATTCAAAGCAATTGGCTAATTTGGAGGCAAATCCCTTCAAAGCGACAACCCTATTTTCTCTTTCTATTTTCCATCTTTTCAATTTCCCCAATTTCTCGACGATAAAACCCTAAGGTCTCATTAGTAAACTTCAGGGTTTTTCCTAGTTGCCTACAAATATAGTTTTAGGCAAGTACTGAAGTAACTTTAGTTGAATTATTTGTCTCTCCCTCCTTCCTCTTCTCTCTCTTCTTTCCTCTTCTCTTTATTTATTCTCTTCTCTCTTTCCCCTTCCCTTCTCTTCCTCTCTACTTGGTCCACTATGCTACATCAAGCAAGCTTCTCGCAGCAACATTCTATTGACATTTTTCCAACAAAAAAAAACCTAACCTAAGGACTTCACATTAGCAACAAGGTATGTAGACTCCTCAACCACATTTGCACCTAAGCCAAGCCTTAACACTGTATTTGGTAGGAAGGAAAGAGGAAAAAAATTGGGTGGAAGGACAAGAAGAAAATCCTTTTTCCGTTGTTTGGTTGGGTGGAAAATCCTTTTTCTATTGTGGTGCTGTTAACTTATATGCCAAGGCAATATCAAAAGATGGCCTGTTATAAGTTGTCTTGTGGGATTTAGATGATTGACATTCTACATTGCTAAGGACTAAAGAGGGAGCACATAGAAGCTAAGAAGTTTGAGAACATGCTCAACATGGTCAAAGATGGACATGATTTGGGGCCATGTTCTTTGACAACTTTGCTACAGTGGCTAACTTTTGATTGTGTTGCCAAATGGTTAACTTAAGTACATGTCAAGTGCCTCAATGTCATATGGTGCATGCTCATGCGTGGGATTAGTCATATTTGAAGAGAAATCCTGCACAAGACAAGTACTTGACCCGAAAATCTATATGCAGTGGCAATTAAAAAGGCAAAAAGGTTGACATACTAACCAAATAAGGCGGTTACCTAATAGTTTTCCTTCTAATGGCTGACATGCACGCTTGTTTGAAGGTTTTACCTAGTGGATTTGAAATATGGCAACCTTGTAGCCATGAAATTGCAGACATAGTCAGTTATGCCTTGTTGGCAAATTCTGGTTGCATCAGCCACAACCTGCAATTCACATTATAAACTGCTGACCCTAGACAGTAAGGGGTTTCAATTATAAATTGACATGTGAACCAGGGTGTGGCATGGGGCAGCATGGGGCATTAGGGAATTTGTGGATGGCGTGCCTCCACATGTCTTGAGTATGTATACATTGTCTTAAATAAAGAATTAAGGTTGGGAGGTGTTGCTCCTATAAACTTGTTGCCTTGTGTGTATGCCATACTCTTTATACACATGTAGGGCACCAACGAATTTGGTTGTGTTGTGTCATTGGCTTTAAACAAGCAGGACTCAGTGCCATCACATTATCAAGGATTGGCGAGAAAACTTGGACCCTATGACATCTAACATGCTTCAGATTCAAGCCATTAGGAAACCTAAATACTACTAGGACACCTCTTCTCTTATAATTAAAACTTGACAATATATGAGATTAGTGCCTGATAAAAATACTATGATAAAAATGCAATGAAATAAAGAAAAAATTTTGAAAACAATAAAACTACAAGATTGCTTAAATTCCCCAAAAAATTCAAATTTGATGAATTTGTATCCCAGGCTTTGAAGCTCACCATTGCATCATTCCTCCTTGGTAAAAAAATAAAAAATATTTTTGGATCACAAAGAAATTTATTAAGAAATAGAATAGAGAAAATTACAATCTAGGGAGAGGACCAGAGATCCTCAAAGAAGAGAAATAAAGCATCAAAAATAAAAAGAAAACAAAAAAAAAACAAACAAAGGAAAATATAACTAACAAAACCTAATTACCCCCTTTTAAACCACACCCTTCATAATTGACAAAGCTCTGAATCCTTGCTAATTCCCACTTCCCATTCCATCCAAAAGACTTTGAGCAGCAACATCTGGCTCACTAATCTTACCCACAGGAATAGGAAGAATCGTCCTTACACTTATTACTCATAGCCACATTCTCACCCAATTCATCCTCCTCAAGAATAGATACATTCTCTAAACCTTCAGGCAGAGAAGGGGGAACATAAGAAATATCCCCAAGCGCATCACCAAAATCAGACGCATAATGCCAATACAACCTTTTGTGAATCTCATCCAACAATACACCACTATCACATGCAAAATCACCATCAAGTTCACTATCCTCTCGAAAAATATCCCCCAAAATTTTCTCCTTCTAAATTTGATTACCTCCTTTATCTATGTCAGACTTAGTGCATTTGAGATTCCTCAACATAAAAATTTCCATCATAATCTATTCTTAAAAATTTGCCTCCTCACACGTTTGAATTCACGCAATTGTTTTTACAAGAAGATTTTTCTTACCTTTTCCCTCCTCCTTTGCTCATCTGCGCTTGTACACCTTCATAACCACAGCCGTTACATCCATTTCCATTCATTAAATTCCCAGAAATACATTTCTCTTGACCTGGACCATTATTAAGACTCTCCTCATTCTTTCCTCCATCTGATTTAATTTTCTGTTCCAGCTGAGAGATTCCCCCCATTTGTTCTTTCTATAATTCCTTGTAGATTCAAACCCATATCCAGACTCTGTTTCATTGAGAGTGCTGAAGAGAATCTTCAGAACTATTATCCATGCATTCTATTCAAGGCTTCTTATATCCTGGAGGCAAATTGATGTTATAATCCATTACTCTTTTTTAGAGTTACTGCCTCAAAGAGAGCATTTCTACCACGTGCCTAAAAGCCTGAAATCTGTTTCAAAGTCTATTTCGATCTAAATTCAGTTCCAACAAATCCCACAAATAAACATGGATTGAGAAAATGTATAATCTACACCTAAAATCCAATAAGAACTCAGCTTTAAGAAATGAAAAGACATATCTCAACAACATTTACTACAAGTCAAGGGCACCATAATCAGCAAATCTAACACTAAAAGACCACAGGTATATGCAAAAGACAACCGATCAACATAAAACAATCAACAAGCGCTTCATATCAATAATTATAACAATAATAATCAAGAAAACTTATTCAATAACGCAAAGCCATATTCGAAAGAATCAAAACTAGAAATTTAACAAAATAAAATAAAATAAACAGAGATAAGCATTATAAAGTAGACTGACAAACCTCCCTCACAGCCTCCACCAAACAAGACAAGACAATCAGAAACCAGATTGAGGGAGTGAGAAGCTCTAGGGCGTGGAAACAACATTTCGCCGTCTGGGTGAGGCAATCGGTAGCAAGATACAGTATCCAGCCGATAGACCTGCTGGTAGAGATTCATCCACGGCAGCTGAAGACGATGATGGTTGGCTTCTGCAGAAGACTTTAAGGCGTCAACAGGGGCGTTCCCCCAGTCCCTCCGGCAGATAGATTCCCAGAGAGTGCCAGAGCATGACAGAGACCTGAACCTTCTGCAAGTCATGGAGAAAGAAAGAATCGAATCTACGGGAAGAAGGAGCAAGATTGAGAAGAGGTGGTCCTGGGCTACGTGAGTTATTGATGATTTGCTGTCATCTACGTCTGTAGTGGCAGCGCTACTGCTCTCAGCCATGAAAGTGCTATGCAGTTCTTCCTCAGCCAGCGAGATTTCTGGATTTTTGTCGTCTCAAGGGTAGAATTCCAAATGGGTTAGCTTTACTTTTTATTTGTTTGATTAATTATTGTGTTCATGTTGAGGCAGCATCGGCACAACCATTCTTTGTGATGGAGGCAGCGGCACTTTTGTATCGGCGCTGGGAATTGCAGAACCTGATTTGTCTCCATCTTGATGCGATCGTTGAATGCCCGAATTTTTGTGTCATGGCCAATTAAGAGGTCACAGGCGATGTGGCTGCAGCGCACTGTAGCGATAAGGTATGTATTTACTTCCAACTCAAATTTGTTCTTTTCCCCTTTCCTGAAACATCCTTTCTGATCCGAGCAATCTATATCGATTCCGGTGCGTAGGTGGAAAGGTGATCCGTCAATTTAAAGTCAATTCAAATTTGACACATTTAATAAATGAATTTGGCGAGTTTAGGTTGGGCCGTTTAGTTTGATATATATATATATATATACATATATGTTAAAATATATTAATTAAAGGAATGTACTATTTTTTATATATTTTTTTGTTAAGATATTATTAAATACAATAAAAAATATTGCTTTTAAAAAAAGTATATTACTTTATATGAAATATTTTTAAAAATTATAAATCAATAGATTAGGAGTTTTTGGAGGAATTTCCTCTGAATGATCACTACAAAAGTGTTTTAGATTAAGTCAAAGTTTTCTGTACAAATTATATTAGTATATAATCATTACTATCTAACCCTAGATTGAATAAGCTTGGTGTAAGCTTTAAGGGCTTTGTAAGCTTCATTGAGATAGTAAAAATGGTCGCTACTCCCGTGGATGTGGGCAAATTGCCGAACCACGTAAATTCTTGTATATTTTGGTTATTGCTTTCATTGATTCTCATTGTTGAGCAATTGCTTGTTTAGTATAATTTATCATCAAGTGCTTGCTTGCTTGTTCCATTAATTGTTTCGTAAGAGTTCGTGTGAGGTCTTTTGCTGCGTACACTCGGCATCAACAATTAGTTTCTGAGTGTTGATTATTTGTGAAGAACAATTGGTATCAGAGCTAAATGATTGTTGGTGTGGTGAACAACAAGTGGTATAAGAGCTATTGGTTCACAATGGCTGAGATTTCTTCTGCAAGGTTCAAGGTTGGTAAGTTCAATGGAACAGGGAACTTCGGGCTGTGGTAGATGAAGGTGAAGGACTTGCTGGTGCAACAAGGGATGGTGAAGGGTCTATACGAAAAGAAATCGGAAAGCATAGATGACAAAAGTTGGAAGGAACTGGAAGCGAAAACTATGCCCACTATCAGGTTATGTCTAACTGATGACGTGTTGTATCACGTCATGGATGAGGACTCACCGACAGCGGTTTGGCTAAAATTGGAGCGCTGGTACATGTCTAAGTCATTGATGAACAAGTTATATCTTAAGCAAAAAATTATATTGGCTTAAGATGACAGAGGGTTCAAACTTGACTCAACACATCAACACTTTTAATTAGATCATTAGTGATCTGGGGCCAGTTGATGTGAGGTTCGAGGAAGAGGATAAAGCATTGATGCTGGTGAATTCCCTACCTAAGTCGCCTACACTTAGGGGAAAGAAATCCTAGAGTTGGAGGAAATCACGAGTGCATTGCTAGGGTTCCATCAGAGGCAGAAGGCCAGTGATGAGGGTTCACATGGTGAAGGGCTCTTGGCGAAGGGTAATTAGGATTGTGGGAGAGGCAAGTCTTAGAGCGGATTGAGTGGTAATAAAACTTAATCGCAGTCCAAGAGGAGGAAGGACGTTCATTGTTTTAAGTGTATAAAAATAGGGCACATAAAACCAGAGTGTCCAGAGTGGGAAAAGGGGAAAGGAAAAACTCTAGAGGGTTTATCAAAATTCGCGAATGTAGTGGAAGAAGGAGACTTAGGGAGCAGTAATTGTGAGATGCTTTCTATTTCATCAGGTTCAGAACGCCTCATGGATTCTTGGATCATAGACTTGGGATGCTCTTTTCATATGACACCCAATAAAGCCTGGTTCATCTCTTACATATTGGTGAGTTCTAATTCCGTTCTGATGGGAAACAGTGTAGTCTGCAAAGTTTTCGAAATAGGGGATATTAGGATCAATATGTATGATGGTGTGGTAAGGACGTTATGTGGGGTAAGGCATGTACCTAATCTATGGAAGAATGTGAATCATTGGGTATGTTGACTTTTTGAGTCCGATTCCTGTTTTGATAATGACAAATCACAACATCTCATTTGTGCGTTTAGTTTATAAACATATTTACGCTTCAGAAGGCACAAGTAATTGATGCAGAATGGAAGCCATGAAGCATCTAAATGAGCATATCATGTGTCGTATTCTATGGAAACCGAAGAGCAAAAGCTTGAAGACTTACAATTTTAAGTTGTAATAGTAATTAGCTTAGATTGACCTTAGGACCTCCGAGCTTTCATGAAAACCTTTTTCATACAAAGTTAAACTTTTTACAAAAGGATTAAGATGTTTTTGAAAGCAAATCAAAGGCCAAAATCGATTTTTCAAAGGGGTCGGTCGACCGGCAGGTAAAGCCTAGTCGACCAGATAGTTTCATTGGCTATATTTTCAAAGGCCTAGCAGACTGGTTCTTGAAAGCTGTATGAAGCCCAGTCGACCAACCTTCGTAAGTATCATGCTCGGCAGACCAAATCATAAGGTTCAGCATGCCAAACCTCGCGAAAATGGAAAATCGCCTTTGGTCGGTTGACTAGACCTTGGGCTTGTCAACCGGACCTCTCGAGTTCAGGAAAATTTGAGCTCCCAATGGTCATAAAAATTCAAATTAAATATTTTAATAATGCCCTATGGTCATATAACGGCCATATTTTGAAAATGCCTATATAAACCTTCCCCATTCACTTGAAAAACATTGGAGAATTATTTTGAAAGTATACATTATCATTCTTTGATTCTTTCTCATCTTTTATACTCTCTTTTGAAGATCAAGATCAAATTTCTCCTACTTCCTCTTCTTGAAAACATTTTTGGAGAAAATTTTTAAAGGGGTTCTTTGAAAGGCTTAAGAATATATCATCACTCATGTAGAGACTTGTGAAATTTTAATTTATGAAAGTAATAAAAGAAAAGAAAGAGAGAGGAAAGGAAAAAGAAAGGGGGAAAGAAATTTAAAAAGGGGCATCAACGGGGGTTCGTCTACAAACCCAGAGTTTTCATCGATGAATGTCCTTCTAGGTCTCATCAACAAAGTACACGTGTCTCGTTGACGAGAAGATACCGAGAGTCAGGGAATTTCAGAGAATTTAAGGTTCATCGACGAACCAGCCTCCTCGTCGATGAAGTGTTTTCATTGGCTTGTCGATGAATCACTTTAACTCGTCGATGAAGCCTGGCCTATAAATAGGCCCTCAGTAATTTTCAGCGTGATTTCTCTCTCTCTCTCTCTCTCTCTCTCTCTCTCTCTCTCTCTCTACCTTACAGCCCTAACTCCCTCTTTCTTCGATTTTCGCTCCATCTAAGTCTATTTTGACGATCAGAAGTTACCATGAGGTTCATGGGGAGATTCTCTACAACTTAATCGGAGCGGATTGTTGATTTGGAGTTCTTGGGTACCACTCCAAAATCAGGGTAAGTAAGGTATTTTAGGGTTTAAGTATTTATTTGGAGTATATAGGGCCTAGGAAGTGTTAAATGAGAAATATTCTGGGAGATGAGTTGATTGATTTGGGAAAATGTGAATTTTAGGATTTTGAGTTTTGGACGCCGTGAGCATAGGATTTGGGTTTTTAACAGGCCTTTAAGAAAGTCAGGTAAGGGGAATAAATTTTAACAGTTATTTTGAGAACTACTGGTTGAATTAATATGTGAAAATGAGAATATGATATTTTTCCTGAAATTATTATGATACGAATATTAGATAAAATTGTGTCGCATATAAGTCATACTGAATTGTGATATTTTGGGATTTGAAATATATAAAATGATGATATGTTTTATTGAGCAATGTTGAAATACGTGAAATGAGATATATACTATTATGAGAATGGAATGTGTATTGAAAAGATGAGAAAAAAATAGAAAATGATGAGAATATTGAAATGTGATATATATATATATATATATATATATATATATATATATATATATACTTTTATGAGATAAGATATGAATACTGAAAATGCAAATCTTGGAATGTGAATATGAAAAAGTAAATATTGCAATGTGAATGTTGAAATGTGAATATGGGAATGTGAATATTGTAATGTGAATACTAAAATGTGAATATGAAATGTGAATAATAAAATGTGAAAATGAGAACCCTGATGGACGGTTGTTGATAAAGAGCATGGTACTGTTGCTAGCGAGGTGTTAGTGCAACCATACGGTCTCATGGAGAGTGTAGCGTGATAGTCGATTGAACCAATGAGAAGGGTATTTTTGCCCTCTAGAGTCTAGACCAAGGTAGGCGGGTCAATCGTACTACAGACGAATAGGTAGAGTTCTTATTTTGATCTAACAGGGTAGGTCAACCGCGGTTTAGATCCAGCCTTCGTGTCGCACAATCTTGACCATGGGGAGAAACATGACATGGAGAATATCCTCAGGACAGCCATGAGTTATAGACGACACATGAATTGGTTACCGAGGACACTCATGAGCTAGATGTGAAATGGAAATGAGAAATGAAAGAGCATAAGTTTAATAACATAAATAATTAGGGCGAAGTAAAACTCTCCGCCTGAGGGTTTACTGAGTAAGGTGAGTGCCCTGATAAGTTTCAATTGCATCCTCACCTGAGTTAATTTGGCAAGGTTACAAACAATATCAGAGCAGAGGGGAGCTACATGTATGGGTGTGTAATCTCCCCTATCCTCGAGAACGTTCGCTGATAAATATGGGTTGCATGTGAATGAGTTTGAAAAATGGAACTAAAGCTTATAAAAGCTTATGTTTTATATCTATATGATTATGAGTATAGTTGGTATATTTTTCTCAGATGGTATTATCACTGAAATGAGTATATTATAATATAACGAAACTCATTATACCACACACTACAAACAATTTATTTCGTCTTACTGAGATGTGTCTCACCTAAATATCTAAATATTTCAGGGAATCGTGACAAGCCAGGAAATAGAGCTCCGAGATAGAAGGGAGCTAATACCCTGATTAGACAGAGTGAGTGTTTTGAGCTAGGGATGTATGATTCCCTTAGAGTTTTTGGTTGGTTTTTGGGAATGTGATAGATATGTATATATATATATGGATGGTTAGAATTCTAGTTATTTGTATTCTGAATGGTTTGTAAATATTGACTTCCACTATTAGGGCTGTTTATATGACTATTTACTCGGCACCCACTTTGAGTCAGGTTTTGTTTAAGTGGTATCAGAGTTTTTGACATGACCGATGTTTGATTAATATTTATTATTTATTAAATAAAAAAATGGTATGAAAATCAGGGAAGCCTTCTTGCACCTAATTTTACAAGGGTCGATCTAGAGAAAAACATTTTCCAAACTCTTATATTCACTTGCAAAATATTTTCAAGAGTAAACCCTATACTCTACCGAGCTTCATTTTTATAAATCATTTGAGAGTGCATATAGTTTTTCAAATTGTACATCTTAGCTTTCAAGAAGCACTTCATTGTACGAAAACCTTTTTCAAGCAAGCTCTTCACGGTTCGGGTTGTGAACCGTGGCCAAATAAGGGTACATCACTTGAAGAGGGGGACTATACCTTGTAAGAAGTGGTTTGGGTACAGAACCGCGCCAAGTGCGGGGTATTGCTTGGAAAGGGGGGCTCCACCCTATTGAAGGAGTGTTTCTCAAGAGTGGGGTATCACTTGGAGAAGAGGGCTCCATCCTATTTGAAGGAGTGTGTAACGGTTTGTTCCGCCCGGTTAAGGGAGCGGTTTAGTGGAATCCTTAGGGGGTTTGCCCACGGCAAGGAAATAGGTGGGTATAACCGAACCTCGTTAAAAATATCGGTGTCAATCTCTCTCTCCTTTACTCTATTTATATTTTCTGCACGTGTATGTTTATTTATTTATTGTCTTGATTGTTTTACATGCGCACTTTTATTTTTTGATTGGGATACATTGGGTGAATCGGCAAAATTAATTAGCCAAAAGTTTTTAAAAATCCAATTCACCCCCCCCCCCCCACTTGGGATTACACCATTCCTCACAGGGTACTTTGGATTGTAACAGGTATAGTTACAAGTTTGAAGGTGGGACGATGATGGTGTGTGATGGCATCTTGATGGTGATGAAGGGACAGAGGATAGTAGGGAATCTCTATACACTACAGGGTAAAACAGTTGTAGGTGGAGCTGCATTTAAGAGTTTGGAGTCGAATAATACCGTTTTGTGTAACATAACCACACACAAAACGGAGGATATTTGGTAGGCTCACTAAGGCTTGGGTCCTTAACTACCAAAAATAATATTTATAACCTAAGTAATCCCAAGTTCAGTAGAACAAGGAGTGAGTCAGGTGTTGATCTCAGGGACTCTAGTGCAGCGGTGCACCAATTTTAATATAATTTACCACGCTAAAGCAAGAATGGAAAGATAGATTTTATGGTGTTTCTATAAACTACTAAAGCAAGTAAATTGTATTGAAACTACTTCTAGAAAGTGAGTCTCTAGTTATGAATCCAGCTTAGGCTGTCGTTTACGATAACCATGTCTGGTCAGCTATTCGTACTAGGTTCAACGGTCAAATGAACTCGTCGAGTGGCATAGGGTAGCGAAGGTGCACCAATTTTAAGGAGCACGATTGGGAACTAGGGTATACCCTATCCAGCGAACACGGAACCCTCTATAGAAATCGTACCATATTATGTATAAGTGACTGAATCCCTAGTTATGCTTTCCTATCCCCTAGGGTTTCATCACAAAGAGAGAACTAAATGTGCAAGAAAGTAAAGACATGATATTTAAATTGCAAAATTGAAATCAAAGCATGGTAAATTGACAATTATTGAAAATGGCATCAATTGAAGCTCAAAGGTCTATCACTAGCAATTCGGGATTACAATTGAGAACCAACTACTTTATGGATCCAATTGGAGCTCCAGGGTTGTCGCAAGCCCTCAAAGAACCAAATCAGAACCAATCTAACCTACGCGGTAGCACTCAGAACCTAAAGGTTGTCACAGGCCTTTGAAGAAACCGAATACGAACTAGAAATGAAATTGAAAGAAAGTAGTAAACTTAATCTAAATGGCACCCAACGACATTCTAGGTCAATCACTAACCAAGGAGGGGTCAAAGGGGAACCCTAATCAACATGTTAGAAGTTTATTTTTATACCCAAAAGGGTTTACAAACGATTGATTTCAAATCAGGAAAGCCTCTGTAGAAATCTCGCGAAGAAGATTGTTGGGCTTGATAACTGGCGACTTGGTCACACCGTGGTCTTCCCCTGGTCACACCGTGGTCGGGACTCTCAGGAAAAATCTTCAGTCAAGCTTGTGTTCTTTCAAACTGGTCATGCCTTCAAGGTTCCTCTCAGCTTCAATTAGCACTTTGGAGCCTTTATTTTGTGACCTGGTCGCTCCTTGTGACTGTTGGTCGCACCACATTGTCGAACATGATTATATTTGCTTTGGTAGGTAGAGGCCTTGGAGACTTGATTGAGCACTTAGTTGAGCCTTATGCTTCCTAATTATTTCCTTGGCTTCTTACATTGCTTAACTCCTCAGTTTAAGTTTTGATTTCATAAAAAATGAACAAACCATGCATAACTTCGAACTATGATAAGAAAGGATAAATACAAGGGAAATGAGAACAAAACATAGGTAAATGGGGGCCTAAAATAATACATCTTAGGAACACATCACAACCCCCAACTTACACTTTGCTAGTTCTCAAGCAAAGAATAACTAAGAAACCTACAAAAGATAAACAAATTCCTATCTATCTCCTCTTTTGTGGGAAACACGATTGCATTTACCGTATACAACAAGGCTTTAAACCCCTAGGTGGCCCTAGTGGACGAGTTATAATCTCGTGAGGGTTTTCAGGATGATACCCACAAACATCTATCCCATTGAACATCAATTAGAATCAACAAGTAACACAATCATGCCATTTCATATATATATATATATATATATATATATATATATATATATATATATATATATTATTATTATTACAATCATGGTTCTCTACAAATAACTCCATTATAAAGACAACTTCGAAGCAAATTACTCATACATGTCTCAACACGGTATAGCCATCAAGAAAATCAAAACCCTTAGAGATTCAATCAATAATTCCAATTTAGAGTTAATATGATCATATAAATCTGAGTATAACAAGCATAGTTACAAGGCATGTGTAAAGTGAATGATTTATCTCACTCGGGTAATACTTGGACATTTACAAAACAGTTGTTTTGACTCAGCCTCACTGGTACACTAAAAAGAAAAACTCATGAAGATGGGGTCACTCTCGTATGTGAGGAAAAACATGTATGGTCAAACATCTCATATACATCGAAGAACCAATGATGAAGATGGAGTGGACTAGTCTCATGAGAATGGAATCCAGCCTATTAACGAGGTGTCAGGTCCTTCACTCTAACGTCTTCTCACCTACTTGCCACATCCTACTAAGACCACCTTAGATTGACAATTCATAAACTAATACGTGAATCTATCATATGCACTGGAGCACTCAAAGAAGCTTCATACGTGCACGAATGTGGTATGTTGTGTCCCTAACTTGGCCTTTTTGTATTTGGAGCAGACATCTATGTATTTTTCTCATTTCTCATTTTCTTTCTTTTCTACTCTTCTTTTCTTTATATATTTTTCTTTCATGACTAGCTAGGACAATCATAACAACTTACGTCGTTTTCGTGCTACCGATAGGGAACTAAGCTCAAAAAGGAAGTTCATGAATTATGCTCATCTCTAGGGGTGGCTTAATACTCACATCTTGAGTAAGCTACAAGACCTAGGTTTATATCTCCCTACTAGACATCACCTCTAGCTTAGCAAATGCAAATAAGGAGACTAGTATGCAAAGAATATCCGAAGAAGAAAAATTGAGTTTCGTGAACTCAGAGTTCATGTAAATGACTCACAAAACATGAAAAACTCAACAAAACCTCACAAGGTGTCATAGTCGCCACGATTGTTCTCTCAGTATTCATAAGAGACCCTAAGTGAAACAAATCATGTGTAAGTGAGTCCTAGCCTTGTAATATACTATAATGCCCCAGAAAATAATATGCATATATAAACATAATTAGTATATGTGAATGCCGAAAATTAACTAGACAATGTTTAAAAATTAATTCCCTTTAATGGAGAAGCATTATGTATATTGCAGGAAAGGAAGACAGTAAGATGTAGTGATCCTAAAAAAAAAATTAAAAAAAATTAATAAAAAATAAAATTAAATAAAAATAAATAAATAAATAATTAATTAATTAATAAGAATTATTATTTTAATAATATGATATATTAATATATTAATATAATATAATATAATATAATATAATATAATATTGTAATATTATTATAATATATATATATATATATATATATAAGATGTAATCTTCCTGATTGTTCAGGAAGATTTGAAACTTCATTTTCAAAGCCCACCCCTCCCTTCACGGCTCTCTCTCTCTCTCTCTCTCTCTCTCTCTCTCTCTCTCTCTCTCTCTCTCTCTCTCTTCAATTTCTCAGCTATTTCCCAACCGAATTGAAAAACGAACATCACATCCGGGTCCTAATTTCGCTCCTGAACGTTTTAACCGGAGTGGATTCGTCATTTGGACGTCATAGGTCCCACTCTAAAGTTAAGGTAAGGGAAATAGATTATGTGAGGTTTATTTTAAAAATATTCCTAATTAAATTTGAGTATGTGAATTTAATTAAATTTATGTTAATTAAAATATGCTCGATTTAAATTGAGTATGTTAAATTAATTATATCTATGTTTAGATTTTATTTTAAAAATATGTCTGAGTTAAATTAAACTGTAGGGATTTGATTAAATCAGATTTTTGGAAATATTTTGGAATTAAATTAAACTGCAGCGATTTGATTAAATCAAATTTTTTGGAATAATTTGGAATTAAATTAAACTCTAGGGATTTGATTAAATCATATTTTTGGAAATATTTTGGAATTAAATTAAACTGCAGGGATTTGATTAAATTAGATTTTTTTGGAATATTTTGGAAATAAATTAATCTGTAGGGATTTGAGTATATCGGGTTTTTGGAATATAATGGAAGTAAAGTAAGGTGAAATTAATCATACCCTTATTTTTAGTAAAATATATTTTTCCCGAACAGTTATTATATTATGATTTATCAGTCAAATTGTGTGGCATGAGAACAATTATTATTGTATGATTAAACATGATGATTTTTATATAATTATGAAATGACAGTTCAACCGGCTTTATGTCGAGTTCAATATGAAATGACAGTTAAGCTGGCTTTATGCCGAGTTCAGATGACTTTATGTCAAGTTATGAAATGACAGTTTTACACAGAAAAATGATATGACATATTTTATACAAAATTGTGAACATGTTAGATTTTATACAGACTTATGAAAATGAGATCATGTTATTGTTTTTATTTTATAAATTGCATTATATGGTTTAAGAACCATGATGGACCAGAGATATAAAGGACAGTCGGTACCGTAGCTATAGAAATATGTTAGTGTAGCCACACTGTTGTAAAAGTGTAGGCGATTGATAGTCGATTGGCCAGAGAAGAGTAGAGTACCCCCTGGAGTCCGAACCAGCTGGGTAGGCAAATCGTACTTCAGAGTATAACATGTTTGACTTAGCCTAGTGATAGGACTACCATGGCTAAGTCCAGTCTTTGGATTGCTCAACCCGATCATGTGGGGTTAATACATGATTATCCATTTAGGGAGGTCTTTTTATGCATATATGTGAATTTATGTACACAGGAAAATTTATTAAGTCAGAGCATGTTTTTAGGAAAAAAGTAAGTATTCTCAAATGTATAGGTGTGGATACAGTTTTACATGATATCACAGTTAAAGTTAAATTAATTAATGGATGTGTTTTTACTACACTAAACCTCATGTGGTCACACACTGATAATAATCTATTTAGTCTTACTGGGAAGTGTCTCACCCTATCATTATTTAATACTTTTCAGATGCCATGAGGAGCAAGTAATCAGAGTAGTGCAGTGGAAGCGTGGGTGGGATAGAAGGTTTTATTTAGAATAGATATTTAATTACTTGGTATTTGATATGTGCATTGAGATGGTGAATAGAAACTATATTATGGCATGCATGGAAGGATAACAAGTCATGGAAGCCATGAAGAGTAAAACTTACACAACTTTGCAAGATCCATGGAACTCAAAGAATACAAGAATGAAGACGCAAGCACCAAGTTCAAGATTAAGGTCAGACGCCTAAAGAATTAATGGTAAAACACAAAACCTGACAGAAACACCTCAGAAGACTGAACTCAGACTTTAGTTGTCTGAACCTGACACTTCAGTCATCTGACACTATGTCCAGGTTGATTTTTCGAAGCTTTAAGGAACTTTAGTTGTCTGGGCCTTTGACCTCAGTCGTATGAACTTGCGGGAAAACTTAAAAATTTATTTTTTAATGAAAGAACTCGTGAGATTTTTTTTTGATCCAACAGTTGAGATTGATTCCAAGGGTAAGACACCTATATATTGAACATATAAACCCTAGTATGTTAGCTAAGATCAAAGAGAAGAGGAGAGAACATTGCTTTTGAAAGAAATTGAGAAACTTGAGCATATAGTTATACGATTGCCTGCATTCTAGTTCATACTCTTCAAGCTTGGGCAAATCAACTCAGAAAATCAAAGGGTGGTCATTTACACATCTTGATCTCAACGGGGTATTGAGGTTTGGTTAATCCATTTAGTGTTTTAACAAGTATCTCATATCATCATCTGTTATTGAATATCCTTAGAGAAGATTGATATTGGGTTTTCATATATATATAGAGAGTGTTTTTTGATAAGTTCATTACTCGAGGAAGTTTTTCTTTTTCCATTGATTAAAGAGTTGTCATTCAAGTGTGTTCTTAGTTAAAGACTTGATATTTTGGATACTTCAAAACTATTTGATTAGATATCCTTAGAAGTTCATAACTATATATATATATATATATATATATATATATATATATATATTATTGAAGGATATTTTCTGAAAATCTTATATTAAGTTTTGATCTTTGGTAATCACATCATATATATACTAAGTTGCATATTACAAAGATCATATTGTGGTTGAAAACTTGAGAGAAATATTGCTGTGATAAAGTGTGTTTGAAATCTTTGCAATCTTCAAAGTTGTTTTTATATTCAAAGATTTAACCTAAGTTCTCCAAAGCATTGATTCATATAAATATTTTTTGGGAGATTTGATAAAAATGGAAATTGTGTATTGAACATATTCATTCATAAATGATTGTATCGTTTCATACATTCTGAGCTCCAAGTTTCATCATATGATTATGTATTAGGAATTTGAATTGTACTCACTAGCTTTTGTTGGAAGCAACTTTGAGTGTTTTACAGATTTCATTATATTCACGGCTCGGGCTATGAACCGGGTTTGAGGAGAGAGCTATGTCTCTTGTAAGCAGTGAGTTAGGAAGAAGTTGTACTTTTTATAAGCAGTGGATTGTAAGGGAAGCTTCGTCCCAATTTAAGGAACAGAGATTATAGTGGAATCATTGAGTGGGTTGCTCAAGGCGAGGACGTAGGCCGGGTTGGTTGAACCTCGTAAAAACTGCGTTTGCTTTCTCTCTTCCCTTATCTCTTTATTTTCCACATTGCATTTCGATATCTAACTTGCTTGTGTATGTTGAATAACTTCACACACATTTAATTGAGTAAAAAGGAAGTCATTGAAATAGTAATTTAAATCAGCTTCAAATTCATGCCATTAATTAGTTAAATATAGAAATAGGGATTAATTGGTAAATAGTTTCAAAGAATTTTAAAATACCTATTTCACCCCCCTTTTGGGATTACACCTAAATCAACATTCATATTTCTTTTCAAAACTTAATACTTTCTAAGTTAAGCGTTGTATGATTCATTCATTAATTGAGGCCAACAATTTTCATTAGTTTCAATAAAATAAGCATTACTAAGCTTGAAAAATTTTATCCTTATTCTCCATTTCAATTTTGTTCAACATCCTTGTATGATTTTCCATAGATTTGATATCAATTGAAATTTAAGGATTTTGTCATAGTATTTCATCTTGGTACCCATTCTTTCTTGCGTCCGGATTGTTTAGAAAGTGATGCTTCTTTAATTCTCCAAACTTGTTTTGTTTTCACACCTTTTCTTTTTAATGGACATTCAAACTTTATATGTCCCTTCTTCTTACATAGGTAGCATGTGGTGTGAGTGTAAGCATTTGAAGAAGTGCTAGCATAATTTTTTGAGGCTTTTGTAAAGTATCCCATGTGGAGATTCTTTTTCTTTGTATTCTCAACCCCATTAAATCCTATGCCTTCTAAGTTAAGCCTTGTATGATTCATTCATTAATTGAGGCCAACAATTTTCATTAGTTTCAATAAAATAAGCATTACTAAGCTTGAAAAATTTTATCCTTATTCTCCATTTCAATTTTGTTCAATATCCTTGTATGATTTTTCATAGATTTGATATCAATTGAAATTTAAGGATTTTGTCATAGTATTTCATCTTGGTACCCATTCTTTCTTGGCTCCGGATTGTTTAGAAAGTGATGCTTCTTTAATTCTCCAAACTTGTTTTGTTTTCACACCTTTTCTTTTTCATGGACATTCAAACTTTATATGTCCCTTCTTCTTACATAGGTAGCATGTGGTGTGAGTGTAAGCATTTGAAGAAGTGTTGGAATAATTTTTTGAGGCTTTTGTAAAGTATCCCATGTGGAGATTCTTTTTCTTTGTATTCTCAACCCCATTAAATCCTATGCCTTCTTTATTTAGAGACATTCTTTGTGAGCCAATCATTTTTTTAAAATTTTATTTTCCTTTTGTGAAATTTTAAATAATTTTGGCTTGATCCTCAATTTCTTTCTTAAGATCATAAAATTCAGAATTTTCTACATCTTTACCCTTTTCTTGGTTTTTAGATATTTTGTTGATTTTGTTCTCTAATTCAGAAATATGTAGATCTTTCTTATTCTCCATAGAAGTTGGAATTTTAGATCTTCTATTTCTTTCATCATCTTTTCATTCTTACTTTCTATTTTCTTGATTTTTGAGTCTTTTTCTTTTTCAACAAGTTTGAGAGATTCTAACTCTTTCATAGTTCATTCATTCTTGTTTTTCTATGATGTGTATCATTTAGTCACATTAACTAACATCTTATGCACTTTGAATAAATCATTTTGTAACTCTTCATAAGATGGCATGCTTTCATCATTGGATTCATTAGATGAATCACTACAAGAATTATTTAAGGATTTGGATGAGGAGCTTTCTTGATTGTCCCAAGCTATATAGCAAGTATAAGCAACCTCTTGGTCACTTGATTCACTTTCTGAACTACTTAGATTATCCCATGTAGTGGCCTTCATAGCCTTTTTCTTTTTCTTCTTATAATCTTTCTTAAATAGTGGACATTCTGATTTTATGTGTCCATCCTTCTTGCAATTATAACATGTGGGGATTTTATTCTTTGATTTCTTTTTATTGGTTTCTTCTTCATCTGATTCGGGGTTTTGGATTCTTCTTTTGACTTTGTTCTTCCTTCTTAGTATTCTTGCTAGCTTCTTGGATATATAGGCTATTTCATCTTCATCTGTTTCATCTTTATCCTCATCACTAGAGCTTTTGTTTGAAGTTTTGAAGACTATAGATTCTTGAGCTTTAGTTTTTCCACTTCTTTCATTCATTGTCATTTCATATGTGAGGAGAGAACCAATAAGTTCTTCCAAGGAGGTATTTTTCAAATTTCTTCTTTTGATTATTGCAGTGGCTTTTGGTTCCTATATAAGTGGCAACCCTCTAAGAATTTTTCTAATCATTTCATAAGTGGTGTACATTTTTCATAAGGCATTGAGTGAGTTAATTATATGGGTGAACCTAGTGTACATGTTAGTGATTGATTCATCTGAGTTCATCTTACAAGCTTCATATTTGCTGGTTAGCATATCAATCCAATTGTCTCTAACATCAACCGTTCCTTCATAGATTACCTCTAACTTATTCCAAATTTCTTTGGTTGTTTTGCAGGCCATGACTCTATTGAATTCATTAATAGTTAGAGCACAATACAAAGCATTAATAGCACTTGAGTTTACTTGTAACATTTTGTGATTTATTTTAGTCATATCCTTTTTCTCCTTAGGGATTTTTTTTTTTCCATTTACTAGTTTGGTAGGAATTAGATCACCATCCGTGACAACCTCCCAAGCTCTCCAATTCATAGTTTGAAGGTAAATTCTCATACGCTGTTTCCAGAAGGTATAGTTCAGTCCACAAAAGATTGGTGGTCGGGTTGAGGATTGACCTTCTGCAAGGGGCATTATG
This sequence comes from Malania oleifera, assembly GCF_029873635.1. NCBI lineage: Eukaryota > Viridiplantae > Streptophyta > Magnoliopsida > Santalales > Ximeniaceae > Malania > Malania oleifera. The sequence goes on along the minus strand of NC_080422.1, from coordinate 42,316,565 downwards.
CCTATGTGAGCCATTGAGATCTTTATATAACTACTTGTTAGGATTTGTTATAACCCTGCTCTGATACTAATTGAAAACTAAAGTGTAGTCCCAAAAGGGGGGTGAATTGGGTTATTAAAATTCATTTTAAAACTTTTTATGAATTCTTTAACCTAATTTAATTCTTTCAATGAATTCTTGATTTCTTATTTATTAAGCAATCACACAACAAAAACTTAATTCTTATTCAATCCACAACCACACAAAATAAAACCTTCAATCAACCAATCAAACCAATCTCCCACAAATAAGTAACCAATCAAACAATCACACAATATTCAATCAAGATGTGTTACACAATTCTTTTTGGCAATTCTCAGCTTGGTTGTATGCAGCCCTGTGTATTTGTAATTGGTCTTTTAAGTTGATAATTAATATAACATCCACAGTCTCTCCAAAATTTAGAATTTAAATAAACCTTTAGTTAATAGGTTTTGGGGTGTTGACCAATCAATGTACTCTCTTATGGTTTCCGCAAAGTATTGATCAACCAACGTACTCCCTTTCGATTTCCGCAAGCCCAAAAATAAACTTCAGTTTATTTAATTTCCAAACTATGTAGTTTATATGATAATGAAAATTAAAAAATCCACATAATTTATATGATTGCTGAAAAATAAAGAGAGTAAGGGAAAGAGAGTGACACCACAATTTTTACGAGGTTCGGCTTATCCCCAGCCTATGTCCTCGCCTTTGGCAAACCACCAAAGGATTCCACTATATCATTTCCTTTCCGGGCGAAACAACACCGTTACACACTCCTTTAGTAGGCTAGAGCCCACCTCTCCAAGTGATACCCCTCACTCGGTCATTCCTTCAGTTAGGCTAGAGTGTGCCTCTCCAAACGATATCCTCTTGTTCGGTCCAATGATTCAAGCACCTGAACCGTCATTCAATCTACAAGACAAGATTCAAAAGAAGGTGTTCAAGAGATGCTCTCAAAAGAGCTAATTATTACAAATTCAATCTATATACTTCAAAACAATTCAAATATGAAAATCAAATTGAAGCTCGAAGAGTATGTTACCAAATGGTTCTTTCAATGGATGAAAGATTTAGAACTTAATGCACGATTTCAGTGATGAAAGATAGCAGTACTTCAGTAGAATTCGTGCACAAGATGAGAGTGAGAGAGCCTTTGAGTATTAAAAGAAATTGAGAGAGTTTAAATGCTGAATTTGATTCTTGGCATATGAATTAATTGATCTTGGGTGTATTTATAGAGTTAGAAAAGCATTTAACTTGATCCCCAAGTTTACTTGGAGTAGTATCCAAGTTTTGAACAAGTTTTACCCGAAGTAATCTAATTTTTAAAATATATCCGTTATGAAATTTAAATCTGTCGCGTGGCAGTAGCTTGAGGGATTTTAGTGAATCGCCTGTCAATGAATTACATAGTTAATTTTCACAGGCGGTAGGGTAGCAGTCGCCTGTCACCTTGTGGTTAGGTGCCTATCACTGAAGTTCTCTATTTAAAAAAAAAATGGGCAAAAGGGTGACAATAGCCTGATGAAACTTGGTTAGGCTTCTCAGTTTGCACCGTCAGGCACCTGTCAAGGTCCATACAGCAGCGTGACGACCTTTTGCTTATGTATTTTAAAAACCTTTAAAGTGTTAGCCTACTAACAATATTCAGTCAGGCTCCTGTTAGGTAAAAAATCTGGTTTTTAAAGTATTTTTGTATTCATTGTCTTTGCTTCTCAATTCTTGGAATATCAATTTGTTCCCTTTGAAAAACATGTTCCAAGTTTTAAAATTAAGGTCTCTAAGTTTCTTTATGCCTAATTGAGCTTCAAAAAGAAATTTCATACTTGAAATATACTTAAAGTACTTACAATATATGTCGTATTGACTCTCTTCATTTCTTGAACTCCTTGAAATCTTGAAATTACTGCTTTGAATTCTATTTGTTTATGAACTTCAAATTTGTATTGCTTTAAGATCTCTTTGGTTCTGAGCTTCATTGATCCTTGAGCTTTCAATATCAATCACTTTTATTTTATATGAGCTTTCAAAAGATGTTCCTTGATCATATGAAGTATGCTAGGCTTTAATATCTATTTTACCTGAAATATCAGAATTTTGAAGAATATTAAATAACCTTACTTTGTTATCATCAAAATTAAGAGTCATAAGCCTTGTTTAGGCCAACATTAACTATTTATTACTTTTACCTCATTCCCTAAGGAAACACCCGTAGGAACCTTAAACTCGTGCCTGCGGCGTTACACCAAAACCTTGTATTCCACAAATCCCAATTTATCAGTTCACCCCATAACTATATTCATATTCACATTCCTAGACCTATACACCCATTAAACTAATTAAAACACCAATCAACCTCATAAACAACTTCCTCACCTCAGTTTGGGATGGTGTTTGGGATCCTTAGAACATAATTCTGCTCCAATCAAAATGACGAGGATCATCACTAGCCCTTAGATACGAAGTCTAATCATCGATTGGGTGAGTCTAGAGTGAGAAAATGCAGAGAGAGAAAGAGGTGTTTCGCATCCGAGAGAGGTGAGAGAGAGCTTTTGAATATTTTTTTTTTTAAAATGGCATGCAGCCCTTAAATAGTGTTCTGTCTCTGGCCAAAACTGTCGACGGTTTTCTTAGGCTCCCAGAAAATCGTCGCCGGTTTTGTCTTTAACCAACCCAGTTTTCACTGCTACCCTTTTACCCGGTTGTGGTAAAACTATATAACTGTTGATGGTTTTCTTAACACTTCAGAAAATCATTGCCGATTTTCTACTCACCTAATCATTTTCCTCTTTTCTTCTATATTTCTTATCATTTCTATTTTCCGGGTTTCTACATTCTCCTCTCCTTATAAAATTTCGTCCTCAAAATTTGCTATCTACCACATTTCCAACCTTAAAGAAAATATTGCAATTTTATTAATTACCCTCACTTATGGCGGAGGAATACCATGGTTATAAGAAAGAGTTCTGAGAGATTACAATCATTTAAAGAAAAATAAAACTCTCCCAAAACCATTTATAACCTAAAACTAGAAACACACTATACAAATAAAAGAAATACATACATTGCTATTTATTCTACTCTTAACATCTCATCTCTGATCTCCACTGAACAGATGTGGATATCCCTAGCGCATCAATTCCTCTAATTCCCACGAGACCTCCTCATCTGCATGATTGCGCCATAGTACTTTCACCAGTGGAATTTTATTTGTGTGCAATTCTTGTTCCTTTCGATCTAAAATCTGCACTGGCACTTCATCATAAGATAAGGCATCACTAAGCTCTAGTGCTTCATATTTGATCACATGGGAAGGATTCGGGACTCATTTCCTCAACAAGGATACATGAAATACATCATGAATTCTAGATAGAATTGGTGGTAAGGCTAACCTGTAAGTAACCGGACCCACTCTTTCAAGTATCTCGAATGGCCCAATGTACCTAGGGCTCAGATTACCCTTCCTCCCAAACCTCATCACCACTTTCATCAGTGTAATTTTAAAAAATACATGATCTCCTACACCAAATTCCAACTCTCGCCGACGAGTATCTACATAACTTTGCTGCCGACTCTGAGTTGTTTGAATTCTATCTCTGATAAGTTTGATTTTATCTTAAATTTTCTGGACCATCTCTAGCCCCAAAACCTGTTTCTCACTAGTTTCATCCCAATATACCGGGCATGGGCACCTCCTACCATATAACGCCTCGTATGGTGCCATCCCAATGGTAGTCTGATAGTTGTTATTATAAGCAAATTCGACTAATGGCATGTACTGGATCCACCTACCACCAAAATCTAATACACAAGCTCGCAACATATCCTCCAGTATTTGAATCATCCTCTCCATCTATCCATTGATTTGAGGATGAAAGGTCGTACTAAATGTCAACTGTGTACCCATGGCTCTTTGCAAACTTCTCCAAAACTGCAAGGTGAACCGTGGGTTTCGGTCAGAGACGATGGACACAAACACTCCATTTAGTCTCACTATCTCCTGTATATATATCTCTGCCAACTTACTCATGGAGTAGCCAACTCTGATAGGAAGAAAGTGGGCAGTCTTTGTTAACCGGTCTACAACTACCCAGATAGCATCCTGACCATGAAGTGCTGGCGGCAATCCTATAACAAAATCCATAGAAATATGTTCCCACCTCCACTCAAGAATGTAGAGTGGCTGTAATTGTCCCACCAGTCTCTAATGTTCATCTTTTACCTGCTGGCATGTCAAACACTGCTCTATGTACTTAGTTCTCTCTTTCATTACATTATTCCACCAAAAGGATTCCTGAAGATCCCTATACATTTTAGTGCTTCTTAGGTGCACTGATGGTACAGTTGTAATCTTTAATTAACTCCAACCATCTCCTATGCCTCATATTCAACTCTTTCTGTGTGAAGAAATATTTCAAGCTCATATGATCTATAAAGATCTCACATTCCCACCACACAGATAATGCCTTTAGATCTTTAAGGCGTACATTACTGCAGCCAACTCTAAATCATGCTTTGGATAGTTCTTTTCATATTCCTTGAGTTTCCAAGAAGCGTATTCCACAACCTTTCCTTGTTGCATCAATACACACACAAGTCCTCTCAGAGACGCATCACTGTAAATCACATAATCTCCATCCCCTAATGGAATGGTCAAAACTGGTGCGGTGACGAGTCGCTTCTTCAACTCCTAAAAACTTTGCTCACATTTGTTAGTCCACTCAAACTTCACACTTTTCCTCGTGAGCCGATTCAGAGGACTTGATAATATGGAAAAACCCTCTACAAACTGCTGGTAGTATCCCTCCATACCCAAGAAACTTCTGATCTCCTGAATATTCCTCGGTCTCGTCTAATTCACCACTGCTTCTATCTTCCTCGGATCTACCGAAATACCATTCTCGCAGTTCACATGTCCAAGGAACGTAACTTCCCTCAACCAGAATTCACATTTCTTAAACTTAGCATACAACTTATTTTCTCTCAACACCTATAATACCATCCTCAGATGATCTTAATGCACCTCAAAACTCTTTGAGTTGACCAGAATATCATCAATGAAAACAACAACAAAATGGTCCAAATAATGGTGGAATACCCTATTCATTTGCTCTATAAACATTGTTGGTGCATTGGTCAATACGAAGAGCATAACCAAAAACTCGTAGTGGCCATACCTGGTTCGAAAAGCTGTCTTCGAAACATCCTTTGCTTTAATTTTTAGCTGATGGTATCCTGAACGAAGATCAATCTTAGAGTACACCCGGGTTCCTTGGAGCTGATCAAATAAGTCATCAATACAGGGAAGAGGATACTTGTTCTTTATTTGTCACTTTTTTTTATCTCTCTGTAGTCTATACACATACTCATCATCCCATCTTTCTTCTTTACAAATAAAACTAGCGCTTCCTAGGGTGACACACTAGGCTTGATAAACCCTTTGTCTAATAATTCCTTTAACTGGTCGTTCAGTTCTTTCAATTCGGTTGGAGCCATTCTATAGGGTGCCTCATAAATCGATGCCAATCCTAGAAATAAATCAACAGCAAACTCGATTTCACGATCCGGTGATAAACCAGGTAACTCCTCTAGAAAAACATATGAAAATTCCCTAACTACTAGAATATCAGCAAGTTTCAATTCTCCTTTTGGCACTTCCTTTATACAAACTATGTACCCCTAGCAACTGTCCCAGAGTAGTCTCCTTGCTTGAATAGTTGACACAACCTATGGTGAGACGCACACACAAGACCCCACGAATCTGAATTCCTACTCTCTAGGAGGCCTAAATATCACCTCTTTCTGATGACAATCAATACTAGCGCAATTAGCTGCTAGCCAATCTATACCCAAAATCATATGAAACCCTTACATATCTATTACCACAAGATCAACCGGTAATATTCTTTCTTGAATACCCACTTGGTGTAGCTACTAATAACTCGGCATCTAATAGCTGAGTTTCTACCCCATATAATTTGACATACCCTTTGGACACGAAAGAATGTGTGGCCCTCGAGTCAAATAAAACAATAGCTTTAATTGAAAGCATATTAATGGTACCTGTTATTTCCCCGAAATGGTCTCGGAGCTGGTAAATTAGCTGGCTGTGCTTGGCAGTTTCTCATAATGTGTTCGAGCCATCCACACCAATAGCAGATATTCTCTCATACTCAACAATCTTTTATGTTCCTCCTACCATATCTAGGGTAGATAGGACAAGCCTACTCACCCTGATATCCACGGTTTCCTGTCACTTGCCTCTGACTTCTGCCATATCGGTCTTCTCTCCATGGCCCCGCCTAGTACCTGCCTAAAACCTAGGGGGTGTGGGCCTCTTTCTTTGGCTTGGTATACCGGTACCCCTTCGCCTGCTCGCTCTACTACAGCGGCTCTGTCAACTAACTCTGAAAATTCTTGCTCCTTCGGAACTGCCAATTGTTCATAAATCTCTAGCCTTAACCCCCTTTTGAACTTCCTTGCCTTTTTAGCCTAGTTTGGAACAACATATGCTACAAAGCGCGATAGTTCAATAAATTTTGCCATATACTGCTAAACTGTGTGATGCCCCTGCTACAAATTCAAGAATTCCTCTAGCTTAGCTTCTCTAACAGTGGTAGGGAAATATTGGTCAAAGAATACCTCCTTGAACTGGCTCTAAGTCATGGCTACTGGTATGAGTCTCTGTTCCTCTAATAACTTCATAGCTGTTCACCACCTCTCAGCCTCACCCGTCAACTTGTACGAGGCATAAAGGACTCTTTGATCATCAGTGCAGTGTAGCACCATCAGTGTTTTCTCAATTTCTTGCAACCAATTTTTGGCAACTGCTTGGCTCTCCCTGAGAATGCTGGAGGATTCATGTTAGTGAACTTTTGGATTGTACAACCCTGATCAGCTAGTGGGCAGCCCTGTTCTCTATTGTTCTGGGTGATTTTTGCCATCACTTGCTGTGCTACACTGCGTAACACCTAGTTAGAGTCATTGCCACCCATATTGGAAGACCTTGCACCACTACTACCACTGACGTGTGTATTGCCGTTTCTGGGGTCCATCCTACAATAACACGAGAATAATCTGAGAATCCTAACTTCATAATACAACTATTACATTAACCCAACTAAGATATCCTCATACCACCTATCAACTAGTTTAAGGTTAAGTCATACCATTCAAAAACAAAATCGACGATAGTTTACCATGGCTTTCTTGAGATCGTCATCTCAGGAAAATCACAGAAACCACTCCGAAGTTCCTGTCTCAAAATTGCAAGACAAAACCCTAAATTCTCATTAATCCCTCACAGTGACTTTACCAAAATCCTAGTCCATCCTCTACTTATCCTCACCAAAATCCATTCCTATACTTTGGTATTGTTTTCTACTATGCACTAAAATCTACTAAACCTAGCAACTTAAGCTCTAATACCAAACTTGTAATGACCTAAAAAAAAACTACCATTATATATACATCCTGTAACAATATAATAATACATTGATACCTATAATAAGATCAACTATAATGTCTCTGACCTCAAGTGGTATCGAGGATACCTGTTCAAAAAACATGCCACCTATGCAGCAAAAAGCATAAAAATACATTAACCTTAATTACAATACCAGAGTTTCAGTATTTCCCAAAATATACATATACATCTCCCAAAAGAAACCCAATATCCTAAGGCATACTGAAATTGGAATAGCTTTCTCAAGAGGGGGGTGAATTGGGATTTTTAAAAATTTATTTTCCATTTAAATACTTTTGTGTTATAACAATAATCAATGCTCAACCACAATCACAAAATTGAATCAGAGTAATTACAACCAAAAAAAAATAATCAATCACTTAATAAAAGCCCTGTAGTAATGTGAAAAACTTGCTGAATTTGTATAAGCCTTGTTGTTAATTTCCACAAACAACCTTCTTCCCAATGTTCATATTTTAAATAAACTTTCAGTTTAATAAGTTAAGGATGATAAACCAATATAGTCCCTTTCAGTTTCCGCAATCAATGCTGATCAATCCAAAACAAATTAACTTTCGGTCTATTTAATAACTAAACACTCAGAATTCAGAAATTTATAAAGCACCCACGCAGTTTGTAAATTTTGCTTAAAAGTAAAGAGTAGGGAAGAAAGAAGAACACAATATTTTATGAGGTTCGGCTTCAACACAGCCTACGTCCTCGCCCTTGGCAAAACCACCAAAGGATTCACTATCACCATTCCTTTACTAGGCGGAACAATACCGATTACAACACTCCTTGGTTAAGGCTAGAGCCCGCCTTCTCCAAACAATATCCCCTTGTTTGGTCCAATGATTCAACACTAGAACCATCTATCAATCTTCTGCAAAGATTTAAAAACAAGGCATACAAGAATTGCTCCTCAAAGAGCTGATTAGTATAGAAAAAAACTATATACTTCAGTAAATTCACAAAACAAAATTTAGATTGAAGCTTTAGAGTTTTATCACCGTAGGAATCTTTCAATAGATGAAAGAATTAACAATTGAAGCACAATTTTAGTGAGATAATCAACAAAGTTTTTGAGAATTTTGTGGATGTTGAGAGCAATAGAGAGCTTTCAGAATTTCAGAATGCTTGAGAGAGAGTTTGATTGCTGATTTGAAATCTTGGTTTCTAAATCAATGTAACTTGAGGGTATTTATATATGAGGAAAGGTTTCTTGCTTGTTCCCCAAGTTTACTTAGAGTAGGGTCCAAGTTTTAAAATAATTTGAGCTTCAAATAATTGAAATTTTAAAAATATGTCCGTTGAGAAATTTGAAACTTGCTATGAGCCAAATGACTATGGAATCTCTGGAAGTCGTCTATCCACGTATTTCTTGCATATTTTTCACAAACAGAAAGGTGGCAGTCGGCTGTCCTTAGGGTGGCAATCGTCTGTCACTAAACAACTCAGTTTTAAAAAAACATTCAGAATGGTGGCAGTCGGCTGGCAAAACACCCGCAGACGCCTCATTTGTCATTGGCAGTCGTCTGTCAAAACCTTGACAATTGTCTGTCATGCTACTGTCACTTATTTAAGATCCTTAAAAAAATGCCAGTCATCTGTCCATTAGATAGATAGTCATCTGTCCAGCAAGCTTTCCTTCTTTTTTAAAAACATTTTTATCTCTCTTATCTATGCTTAATTAATCTTGGAATATAAATTTGTTTAACTTTGAAAAACATGTTCCAAGACTTAAAAACTAAGGTCTGTAAGTCTCTTTGCCTAATGAGCTTCAAAATGAATATTCATACATAAATCATCTTGAAGTACTTACAAAACTTTGTTCTAAAAACAAATTTGACGCTTTCTTTGCTTTGAGACACTTCTTTGTTTTGAGTTCTTTTTGTCACTGATCTTGGATCTTTCAGACTTCTCTGAGCTTTATGGATCATTTTATATGAGGCTTTCCTTGTTCCTTGATCCTTGTGAGCTTTCATGCTAGGGTATTTGAAGATTGAGCAAATCATCTTTGCCTGAAATAGTATCACTTGGAAACAATATTAGATAACCTTACTTTGTTATCATCAAAATCAAGAGTTGTAAGCCTAGTTAGGCCAACAATCTCCCCCTTTTTTATGATTACAAAGAAATAGCAAAGATATAAAAATAATACTCCCCCTATCAATAAGCATAGTCTGAATATAATTTCATTAAGACATAAGTTCAGAAGTTCAAAGTTTCATTTTTACATTGAAACAAATACATAGAACTCATAGTACATCAACATAGAAACAAATACATACATAGGTTCAAAGTTTTAGAACTAGAAACAAATACATACATAGACTCATAGACTTTGCTCACACACATACTCCCCCCTTTGACATCAACAAAAAGGCATAATAAATCCATAAACTGAGCATGTGTAGCATACAAAATAGCAAAAAGTTCAAATATCATCAAAAGTCTATAGTCAAGTATTAGAACTTGTGTCACTATCTTTAGCAATTCCTTTTCCTTTAGGTTGTTGTGATCCTTCTTCTTCTTTTTCTTCTTCTTCTTCTTTAGCTTCAGCAGTGCCTTCATTTGATTTTTCCTGAGAGTCTTCATCATCATTTTCATTACTCTCTTTATCTGAATCAGTATCATTTTATGTGACACGTTGCTCAATTTTGTCAAGATGCTTATCTAGTAAAGTGTATTTATCATCAATTTTTGCGATCTTGTCTTGAAGAGAAGCAAAACTATCCCTCATTTCAGAACTGAAGCTGGAATAACGCTGATAAAAAGAAAGAAACCATGTAGGCATATCAGTTTCTTCAGGAGCTGGATTACGTTCTTCTAGTGTTGGTCGTGCAGGTCTATTACCCCTAAACATCCATCCTTCAGTGTACTACTTGTAACCCATCCTCTTTAAAGTAGTGGAGGAGAATATGTTGTAATGGGTTCGCTTCACTAGTTTGGATGATGGAGTGAGGACTTAAAAATGAGCAAAAACTAAGGAAAGAATGCCACCATATGGAAGCCCAATTCTAGGAGATTTGAGCTTCACGATCATCCATTTGAGTACAAGGCTAGCTGAATCCAATTTCTTTCCTTTTAGTATGCACCACATAACGAATCAATCAAAGAAGGAGATATGATCAAAGGATCCTGATCTTGGAATTATATTATAAGCAATGATCTTTTGAAGAATTTGAGCTTGCAGATTGAGTTGTTTGTATTGTGGAGGGTTTCCAAAATAGACGGGTTGATCGTTCATCACAAGAGGCAGAAATTCTTGTGGGGAAAAACCTTGCTCCATTATCCATTGTTTTTCTATTGGATTGCACTCAAAATCACCGTGCTTAATACGAAGTATTTTCCTTAGTGAGTGTGGAGTAAGTGTGATCTTTTGGCCAAATACTTTGGTGGCAAATCCAAGATCTTTCTTTACCAAGTTGGAATAAAAATGTTTGATTTGATTAGGGTAATATCCCTTAGCTTGGTGAAGAACAAACTTATCCCATCCTATATTTTTGAACAACTCAAGAATCTTAGGGAAATTTTCTTCAAAGAAAGAGACATCTAGCACCTTACAAAACATTGGATCGATTTTAGAGATGTGATTTTGGTACAAAGCTTTTGCATGAGATGAAACTAACCATTTTTCAATTTCGTTGTCTATCAGGCCTTGAAGAAGAAGAGACTTTGTCCTTTTTCCCAACTGATTTTGTTCTTGGCATCATGATGAAGCAGTAATTCGAGAAACCCTAATGTGAAGGATTTAGGGTTTTGATGGAGTGATGTTGGGAAGAGGTTTGGAGAGGAGAAACTTAGAGAAGAGATGAAGAGAAGCTGGTTTCGTGAAGGGTAGACGAGTGGACAGGCGTTTGGGGCTTTTAAAAGGAGTGTTTTTATGTTAAATGAATGTGAACTACCGTGAGATAGTTGTCTGTCATCAAGTTGACAGTCGGCTGTCAACTGTCTTTCCAGATAGACAGTAGCCTGTCAGGCGCATGCCTGGTGCCTGGCAGTCATCTGCCTTGAAAAAAAATTCTATTCTCTCTTAGTTAACCTCTTGTATATGTAACATTCCTAATTCCCGTTGGATAAATACAAATTGATCTTCAGCTGGTGGTTTTATGAATATATCAGCTAATTGATCGTGAGTGTTAACAAATTCAAGAACTATTTCGTTCTTATCTACATTGTCTCTTAAGAAATGATGACCTATATCAATATGTTTGGTTCTTGAATGTGTTACTGGATTCTTTGAAATATTTATAGCACTTGTATTGTTACACTTTATAGGGATTGTTTGATATTGAATTTTGAAGTTCTTTAACTGTTGTTTCATATATAAATTTTGAGCACAACAACTCCCAATTGCTATGTATTTTGCTTCAGCTGTAGATAATGCTACGAAATTTTGTTTCTTTGAAAACCAAGAAACTAGTGAGTGTCCTAGAAAGTGACAAGTCCCACTAGTGCTCTTTCTATCTATTTAACATCTTGCATAATCTGCATATGAATAACTTATCATTTCGAAATCAGTTCCCTTTGGATACCATAAACTTAGATCAAGTGTGCCTAGTAAATATCTAAGGATTCGTTTAACTGCGATTTGGTGTGATTCCTTAGGAGCCGATTGAAACCTAGCACACATACATACACTAAACATGATATCTGGTCTGCTTGTTGTTAAATAAAGTAAGCTTCCTATCATTCCTTGGTAATGTTTTGTATCTACTTGTTTTCCTTTTTCATCCTTATCAAGACTTGTTGAGGTGCTCATTGGAGTTCCTATGGGTTTGCTTTCCTTCATATCAAACTTTTTTAACATGTCTTTGATAGATTTAGTTTGATTTATGAATGTTCCATTTTTAGCTTATTTAATTTGTAACCCTAGGAAGTAATTTAATTCTCCCATCATATTCATTTCAAACTCTCTTTGCATAGTCGTAGCAAATTCATTACATAAATCTTTATGAGTTGCTCCAAATATGATATCGTCAACATAAATTTGTATTATAAGCATATCATTATTTTTGGTTTTTATAAATAAAGTTCTATCTATCTTTCCTCTTGAAAAATTGTTTTCGAGTAGGAACTTGCTTAGTCTTTCATACCAAGTTCTAGGAGCTTGTTTCAAACCATATAAGGCTTTAGTTAACTTGAATACATGATTTGGGTTTTTAGAGTCTTCAAATCCTGGAGGTTGTTTAACGTAAACTTTTTCATTTATATAACCATTTAAAAATGCACTTTTTACATCCATTTGGTATAATTTAAAGTCTTTATTGGCTGCATAAGCAAGAAGCATCCTTATAACTTCCATTCTTGCTACTGGAGCAAAGGTCTTTTCGTAATCGATACCTTCTTCTTGATTATAGCCTTATGCTACTAGCCTAACTTTATTTCTTATAACTACCCCATTTTCATCCTTTTTATTTCTAAATACCCATTAGGTTCCTATGATTGATTTATCTTTGGGTTTAGGTACAAGTTCCCATACTTGATTCCTTTCAAATTGATTTAGTTCCTCCTGCATAGCTATGATCCAAGAATCATCTTTTAAGGCTTCTTCTATATTCTTGGGTTCATCTTGAGACAAAAAAGCATAATGGTTACAAATATTTTTTAATGAGGCTCTAGTGGTTATTCCTTTTGATGGTTCACCATTAATTTGGTCTTTTGGGTGACTTTTAGCATATCTCCATTCTTTAGGTAGTTCTAGATTTTCTATGGTGTTTTCATTTGAAGCTTCATTATTATTTTCTTCTTTTATTTCAAGATCTTCTTCTTTTTGTGAGATGTCTTCTTTTTCATCATTCTTAACTTTATTGTCATAATTATTTGATTCATCAAACGTTATGTGTATTGATTCAATAATAGTAAGAGTCCTTTTATTATAAACCCTATAAGCTTTACTATTTGTAGAATAACCTAAGAAGATACTTTCATCAGATTTTGCATCGAACTTTCCTAAATTATCTAGTATTAAGAATAAAACATTTGCACCCAAATACATAAAAGTAGGAAATGTTGGGTTTTCTTCCTTTCCATAATTCATACGATGTTTTGTCTATACTTGATCTTATGGATACTCTATTTATAATGTAACAAACTGTATTCACAGCTTCTACCCAAAAGTATTTAGGTAGATTATTTTCCTTTATCATGGTTCTTGCCATTTCTTGGAAGGTTCTATTTTTTCTTTCTACAACTCCATTTTGTTGTGGAGTCTTAGGTGCTGAAAAATTATGGTTTGTTCCATATTCATTACAGAATTTATCAACATCTTTGTTTTTAAATTCCCTACCTTGATCACTTCTAAAATTAGTTATATTATAGCCTTTTTCATTTTTTAATTTCTTGCATAAGGTGATTAATATGTCACAAGCTTCGTCTTTGTTTGCTAAGAATATTACCCAAGTAAATCTTGAATAGTCATCTACTATTACAAAAGCATATTGTTTGCCTCCTAAGCTTAAGGTTCTAGTTGGACCAAATAAGTCTAGGTGCAAGAGTTCTAGGGGTCTATTAGTAGATATGTATTTTTTCTTTTTGAAGCTTGTTTTGACTTGCTTTCCCTTTTGGCATGCATCACACACCTTATCTTTTATGAATTTAGTATTTGGTAATCCTTTTACAAAATTTTTCTTAGATAATTTGGATAAAAGATTCATACTAGCATGTCCTAGTTTCCTATGCCAAAGCCAATTTTTTTCATTCATTGCAGCTAAACAAGTTACATTTTGATTTATTAAATTCTCAAGGTTTATACAATATACATGATTTATCCTATGAGCTATAAACAAGGTTTTATTTTTCTTGGGGTTTTGAATAACACATTTTTCTTTCTTAAAAGTTATTTCGAACCCTTTGTCACTTAATTGGCTTAAAAGATTGTGTTTTAATCCTTCTACCAATAGCAGATTATCAATAGTAAGAGAAGGTTCTTTACCTATTTTCCCAATGCCAATAATTTTACCTTTAGCATTGTCGCCGAAGGTAACGTATCCCCCATCCTTTTGTTTTAATGTGGTGAACTTGGTTCTATCACCGGTCATGTGCCTTGAACACCCACTATCCAAGTACCATTTATCCGTTGACGGAGTAGTCCTAAAACATACCTACAATGAAGGATTCATTGTATTAGTCTTTGGAACCCAAATTCTCTTAACTTTCTTTGAATTGTTTTTGGTTCCAATATTTACTTTCCCTTCACCTTGTACTTTAATATATTTTCTTTTTAGTGGGCAATTGAACATTACGTGACCCTTAGTCTTGCACATGTAGCAAGTAGTGTGTTCATGTTTGTTGTTTGAAGAAGTACTAGCATAGTGCTTGGCTTCTTTGACGAAATACCTCATGTATAATTTTTTACTCCTTTTGTTTGTTTTTCCATTATAACATATCCCTTCTTTGTTTCCATTTAGTCTTTGTTGTCCAATCATTTTTTCAAAATTTTATTTTCCTTTGGTAAAGTTATATATAATTTTCTTTTTATCCTCTACTGATTTCTTAAGTTCAATTATCTCTAACTCTTTTTTATTTAAATCATCTTCTTTAATTTTTCCTATCTCTTGAGTAATTTCTTTTATTTCATCTTCTAATTTTTCAATACAAGAATCTTTCTCCTTTTCACTGGTTTTAGATGTTTCAAGTTGCTTCATTAATTCTTTATTTTGATATTCCAAAGTTATGTTTCTCTTGAAAATTTTTATGAATCTTTTATGTAAAGAAAACAACTCAGCTTGTAATTCCTTATAGGAGGGCATGCTATCGCTAGACTCATCACAAGACTCCTTGTAAGATTCTGTTGAGGAGTAGTAGGAATTTACCTCTTCGTCATTAGCCATGAAGCATATATTTGCCATCTCTTGTCCACTTGACTCGTTTCCGTCTCGCTAGAGCTTGAATCATCCCAAGTGGCCTTCATAGCTTCCTTCTTTTTTTTCTTGTCTTTCTTGAGTAACGGGCAGTTTGGCTTGATATGCCCTGGTTTCTTACAATAATAACATATAGGAGGTTCATTTTTACTTTTATTTTATTTTCTATTTGTCTCTCCTTTTTCAGGTTTCTTTTTATTAAACTTTCTAGGAAACTGTTTATTTCTCCTATAGAATTTGCCTAATCTTTTAGTGATGAATGCTAATTCATCTTGATCTAAGTCACTTGATTCACTTTCCTTTTCACTTGAGCTGTTACTAGAAGCTTTTAATGCAATTGACCTTTTATGCTTGGGTTCAACATTTCTTTCCTTTAAAGCCATCTTATAGGTAAGTAGTGAACCTATGAGTTCATCTAGAGAGGTGGTCTTAAGGTTTCTACCTTCCGTGATGGCAGTAACCTTTGGTTCCCGTATGGAGGGAAGACCTCTTAGAATTTTTCTAATCATTTCGTAGGTTGTATAAGTCTTTCCTAAGGCACTTAAGGAGTTGATTATGTGGGTAAACCTGGTATACATACTTAAGATTGTTTCATCTAAATTCATTTTAAATGCTTCATACTCACTCGTTAACATATCTATCCTATTGTCCCTAAAACCTATTGTTCCTTTATATGTTACTTCTAATTTGTCCCATATTTCTTTAGCCGTCTTGCAAACCATGACCGTATTGAACTCATTAGCATCTAAAGCACATTATAGGGTATTTATAGCACTTGAATTTATTTGGAGCATCTTATAGTCTATATCGGTCATATCTTTTTTCTCTTGGTAATTTGTTTTCCGTCTACTATCTTAGTAGGGATTATGTCTCCATCCATAACAACTTTCCAAGCTTTCCAATCTATGTGTTGGAGATATATTTGCATTCTCTTTTTCCAAAAGGTATAGTTGTGTCCACAAAAGATTGGTGGACGGGTTGAGGATTGACACTCACCGAAGGGTGCTACTCCTATATTTGCCATTTGATCTTTTTATAGTTTCTTGCTAGGAATTACTATAACCTGTCTCTGATACTAATTGAAATTGGAATAGCTTTCCCAAGAGGGGGGTGAATTTGGATTTTTAAAAATTTATTTTCCGTTTTAATAATTTTGTGTTATAACAATAATCAATGCTTAAACACAATCATAAAATTGAATCAAAGTAATTACAACCAAAACAAAATAATCAATCACTTAATGAAAGCCTTGTAGTAATGCGAAAAACTTGCCGAATTTGTATAAGCCCTACTGTTAATTTCCACAAACAACCTTTTTCCCAATGTTCAGCTTTTAAATAAACTTTCAGTTTAATAAGTTAAGGATGATCAACCAACATAGTCCCTTTCGGTTTCCGCAATCAATTTTGATCAACCCAAAACAAATTAACTTCTGCTCTATTTAATAACTAAACACTCAGAATTCAGAAATTTATAAAGCATCCATGTAGTTTGTAAATTTTGCTTAAAAGTAAAGAGTAGGGAAGAAAGAAGAACACAATATTTTACGAGGTTCGTTTTCAACACAGCCTACGTCCTCGCCATTGGAAAAACCACCAAAGGATTCAATATCACCGTTCCTTTACCAAGCGGAACAATACTGATTACAACACTCCTTAGTTAAGGCTAGAGCCCGCCTTCTCCAAACAATATCCCCTTGTTTGGTCCAACGATTCAACACTAGAACCGTCTATTAATCAGCTGCAAAGATTTAAAAACAAGGCGTACAAGAATTGCTCCTCAAAGAGCTGATCAGTACAGATAAAAACTATATACTTCAGTAAACTCACATAATGATATTCAGATTGAAGCTCTAGAGTTAATAACCATAGGAATCTTTCAATAGATGAAAGAATTAACAATTGAAGCACAATCTCAGTGAGACAATCAGCAGAGCTTTTGAGAATTTCGTGGATGTTGAGAGCAATATAGAGCTTTTAGAATTTCAGAGTGCTTGAGAGAGAGTTTGATTCCTGATTTGAAATCTTTGTGTCTAAATCAATGTAACTTGAGGGTATTTATAGATGAGGAAAGGTTTCTTGCTTGTTCCCCAAGTTTACTTGGAGTAGGGTCCAAGTTTTAAAATAATTTGAGCTTCAAATAATTGAAATTTTAAAAATATGCCCGTTGAGAATTTTGAAATTTTTCGTGAGCCAGGTGACTGTGGGATCTCTGGTAGTCGTTTGTCCATGTATTTCATGCATATTTTTCACAAACAGAAAGGTGGCAGTTGGTTGTCCTCAGGGTGGCAGTCGTCTTTCACTGAACAACTCAATTTTAAAAAAACATTCAGAATAGTGGCAGTTGGTTGGCAAAACACCCGCAAATGCCTCATTTGTCACTGGCAGTCGTCTATCATGCTACTGTCACTTGTTTAAGATCCTTATAAAAATGTCAGTCATCTGTCCAATAGGCCTTCCTTCTTTTCTGAATTTATTTTTATCTCTCTCATCTATGCTTAATTGATCTTGGAATATAAATTTGTTTAACTTTGAAAATCATGTCCCAAGACTTAAAAGCTAAGGTCTCTTAGTCTCTTTGCCTAATGAGCTTCAAAATGAATATTTATACATGAATCAACTTGAAGTACTTACAAAGATTTGTTCTAAAAACAAATTTGACACTTTCTTTGCTTTGAAACACTTATTTGCTTTGAGTTCTTTTTGTCACTGATCTTGGATCTTTCAGACTTCTCTGAGCTTTATGGATCACTTTATGTGAGGCTTTCCTTGTTCCTTGATCCTTGTGAGTTTTCATGCTAGGGTATTCGAAGATTGAGCAAATCATCTTTGCCTAAAATAGTATCACTTGGAAACAATATTAGATAACCTTACTTTATTATCATCAAAATCAAGAGTTGTAAGCCTAGCTAGGCTAACACATACCCAAAAATACAACTCCCAACTCAAAAACTTACCTTGTAGCTAGGGCAGTACTAAAATCCCCTTTATCTCAGAGCTCGCTTTGTACGTCTATCTAGATAACCTGAAATGTTTGGAATTCTGGGGTGAGACACCTCTCAGTAAGATGGAATAAATTACAACCAGTGTGTGGCAAATGAGTTTTACTTGAATAACACAATTATTAAATCATTTCTTACTGTGATGGCATTTCAATGTAAAAATACCATAACTCACACCTATGCCTTTTAAAATAAGTTTTCTATTTGAACATACTTTTAACTGTTGTAGATAGTTCCTGTTCTCTGTAAAACTATATACATTTATTTATATAACTGCGAAAGCTTCCCTGGATGGATAAATGTATGCATGAATTAACCTTGCATGCTCGGGTTGTGCGGCATATGGATGGGACTTAACTCTGGTTGGCCTATCAGGCTAAGTCAAACTATAAACCTTTGAGTACAATTGGCCCCCTCAACCTAGTCCTGCCAAGGAGCTCCTTATCTCTCCTCTGGGCACAATTGACTATAATACACTCTATGTAAGATGTGTGGTTGCACTATCTATACTGTGTTAGTTACAGTACCGTGCTTTGTAATCTGCTCTGGTCCACTAGGGATCTGATACTATATAATACTATGTTTGTATATTACTATTTTACCATGATTCTGTATAAACTAAAATAACCATGATTCTGTATAAACTGTAATACCATGATTTTGTATAAACTATAATACCATGATTCTGCAATAACTTTAAATCATATCTCCGTAATAACTATATATCATGGTTTTGTAAAACCTATATAAAACTTTGTACTAAATCTCTTTACTATATCTGATATTTCTCATGCCACATAATTTTAAATAAAATTCTTATACTATAATCTGTACAAGAAAAATCTGTATTTTCGTGTTATGTTAAAATAATGTATATCATTTGTAAAACTTTCTTGTAACCCAAATTTCTGAATTTTCACAAGCATATATTTGATATAAAATTCAAAACCTATAAACACAAGTTATACTTTAATTGATAAAATTTCTAAAAATTAACTGGCTTAACTTATTCCCTTTACCCGATTATTGAGAAGCCTGCTAAAATACTAATACTATACTCATACTCGTGGCGTTCGGAACTCAAAAACCCTGAAATCATACATTCCCCAGAATAATATCAAATTCATATTTTTCCTATACCCATATACTCTATTTAATCAATGAAACATCAAATAATTAACTATTTATTACTCTTACCTCATTCCCTAAGGAAACGCCCGCAGGAACCCTAAACCCGTGCCTGCGGCGTTCTCACCAAAACCCTGTATTCCACAAATCTCAATTTATCTTTTCACCCCAGAATTATATTCATATTCACATTCCTAGACCTTTACACCCATTAAACTAATTAAAACACCAATCAACCTCATAAACAACTTCCTCACCTCAGTTTGGGATGGTGCTTGGGATCCTCAAAACATAATTCTATTCCGGTGTTGACCTGATAGGTCACGCCCGGTTTTGATTATGAAAAATACTCTTGGTACTGATGGTTGTACTAAGACTTGCATGCAGGTTCACTGTGCACGTGTATTCATACTGAAAGACATTCCATGATGGTGTGCGGTGTTCGTGCCAAGGAATGAAGAATTTTGTGTTGTATTTGTATTTATCTTTCATTTTCTTCATTCTGGGATGTAATATTTATTATGGACTATACAGCTTGCGGCTTCTAATAATTTGCATCATGCATGGTAGGTAGGTATGCTCATAACAGACCTTAGTCGAACCTTAGGTACCTACTTTTAGTACACAAAGTCCCCAACTTCACTCTTCATATCAGGGGAATTAAAATTAGCTAAAAATGAACTTAATTGAGAATGTTAAGAGGGTTCGGGCGACTGAACTCAAGCCATGTAAAACGGCTCGGGTGACCGAACAAGTAAATATGTTGACTTGGTGTTCGGGCACCCGAACCACTTTTGAGTGTATCTCCCTCAGGCACCCGAACATATGTCAGGTTCCTTTTGAACTACTCGGGCGCTCGAATGATCACGTTCAAAATGGGCTCGGGCGACCTAATTGTTCAGTTCAGTTAACCAAACTTGGAACCGGGCACCTAAATTTACGAATAAAATGCTACTGACCTTTGTTCAGTTGATCGGCTGTTTCTTCGGGCAGCCAAACCATTAAAAATTGATTTTTGACTGAATCTATTTGAACACTTGAACCTCGCGGGTTAAAATATTTTTTACTGATTTTTTAATGGGGTAAACTCTGTCAATTTTCTTAATGGATTTAAAATAAATTTAATTATTCCCATTGAGTCTCCAACGGTCAAAAAATACTTCTTGCCTATAAATACTTGTTCATTTGTCATAATTAGCAAGGGTTAGCATTTTGATTAAGGCCAAAATTCTCTAAATTTCAAAAATCTCTTTTTAGGCTATACTACTCCCAAACACTCATATACTCCATTTCTCTTAATCTTTTAAGTGTTGTGAGTATTTCTAAACTAATTGTGCTTAGTCTTACTTGCTAGTACATCCCATTTGGTATATTGTTTGATTGATTTTATTTGAGATTATAGCCTTAAGTTTTACTTGATAAATCGTGTGTGGGAAGACTTAGAAGGTTGTGGTTCTCTCATTGTTATTGCAAGATACCTAAACCTATAATTTTTGTGTGCAAAATCCTTTTCAAAAGCTAGTTTTCAAACACTCCATTGTGCTTTGTATATTGAAATATCTTATTGAGTTTATTTGAATCAACTTGCTTAAGCATATTTGAAACCTTGATTTGATCTTGTGTTATTTACATATTGTGTTACGAATCTTGCTTTGATATACACTCTAGATCTGGACTGATAATCTATACTTGATTGAGTGTTTAGCACACATTAGAGCACTGGACGTATTTACATATCATTCATGCTTGCAATATTCATTGAGATGTATTGATGCACATATCTGCTTACGTAGAAGCATATTTTCATGTACAAATTTTATACACATTGGTTGTATTCCAGGCACAGGCCTGAAGAGGGAGACTAGCCCTGTTGAATAGTTTCAGACTGGCTTAGACCCGGTTAGGAAAGCTAGGTGCACCATCCTAGTAAGGCGTGTTGGTTGAGGTCAGTCCATTGAATTGACCTAATTGTAACCGGTGCCGCTTCACCCGTTAAGTGAGCTTTAGTGGAATCCTTGTGCTGGTGTAGCCAAGGCGGGGACGTACGAAATTTGACCGAACCTCCATAACATATTGCGTGTATTGTTTACTTTTCGCACTTTACTTTTACTACACGTGTATGTTTATTTGTTGATTTTGTAGATTGACCCTAGGCTATGCTACACTATTGATAAAACCAGTAGACCTAGGCAAAAAATTTTAAATTCCCAATTCGCCCCCCTTTTGGGGTTGCACCAAAACTAACAATTGGTATCAGAGCCTCGTAACTTAGACTTAGAAGTTATTTAGTAAAAGATCATGATGTCTCATGTTAGTGTATCCCCTTCATGTGAGGGAAGATTGGTCATACACCCACCAGTATTTTGTGGTGATAGCTATGCTGTATTGAAATTCAGAATGACTGTGTATGTGAAAGCCTTAAATTGGAAATTTTAGAAATCATTGATCAAGGTGATTGTGTGCCTATAAAATCTACTGGGTGTACTGATGTTACTAAATCTGAGCGTGAACTAAATGATCATGATAGGAACTTAGTGCAAGTAAATTTTGATGCCATGAATACCTTATTGCATGCTTTAGATTCTAATGTTTTATGTAAGGTTGTGGCGTGTAGTAATGCTAAGTAGATCTGGGATGAACTTGAGAGGAGATATGGAGCGTCCATGAAAAAGGAAGTCATCTCTCCGTGCGACTCAAGCTCCACTGATCTTGAGGGAGGTAACCAGTGTTTTGTTGTTTCAACTGATAATGAGGTTATCTCTATTCATTCTACTTTAGTAGAAAAATTTGAAAATGATTCATATGCTAAATTGAATGATATGTCTGACTGTGAATCATATGATAGCACTGATGATGAAAGCATGCTTACTTATGAAGAATTGCAAATTGAATATATTAGAATTCATAAGTCACTAGTTAAATCGAATAAGAAATATTCTATGCTGAAAAACAAGTATGATGCATGCATTAAAGAATGTGAATCAAAAGTTATTGCTGCAAGAGAAAATAATTTGAAAATTAAAAGACTCGAAAGCAGGAATGAATCATTAGAGAAGGAATTGACTGCTTTGAAATCTCAAGTCTTTAATGATAATAAAAAGGACCACTTGATTGCAGAACTTGAACAAAAAGGCAAATAATATGACTAGAGAATTCATTAAACTTCAAGATGTTTGTAAGGGTCTTAAAAATTTGAAAATGAAAGAGCTTGAAAATAAAATAGAGGACCAGTCTAGGTTTATTTACACATTCACTAGAGGTAAGGACAACTTTAATAAGTTGTTAGGATCGCAGAAAATGACCTTAGATAGGGAAGGTATAGGCTACAATGGAATAAGAAATAGGAAGAAGAAAAGTCTATACATGGGGTACTTTGTAAGAGAGTCCAAAGATTATGTTAGTACCTCTTTCGGTCCATACACCAACACCTATTGTACTTTGTGTAAGAAGAAGGGTCATACCAAGTTTGATTGTGCACTTAAGAGAAAGGGAGTTAAAATGAGACAAATTTGGAGAGTCAAATCCGATCCCATTTCTTCTTGACCCATAGTTGTTCTCTTGTATCCATGGAACTAGTTAGGAGTCCTCATAAAGCCCTAAGTCTTGTTGATAAATCATAGGGGTCTTAGCTTGGTAAAACTGGTCAAAACAGAAGAAGTTGACCAAGCTCGGGCGACTGAACCATACAGTACTTTTGCACTTCAGGCGACCGACCTTAGAAGTTTGACCCGGGATTTGACCACACTTCGAGCAGCTGAACCTTTACGTTCAAATTCATTCGGGCTGCTGGATCTGATTCGGGTAACCAAATTTACTTTTGGGTAACCGAATGTGGACTTCGAGTGACCGACCTATGCAGTTCATTTTAACTTCAGGCAGTTGATCCTCGATTTTTCAAAATGGTGCCTAAAATTCAGTTGAACGAACCATTGCTCGAACAACCGAACAGACTTAGTGAGGTTGTGCAATTATAGTAGTTCGGGCGACTGAACTTATTCTTAAGCGCCCGAACTGCGCTGATATATATATATATACCGAACTTATTCTCAGGTGCCCGAACCGCGTTGATATATATATGAAAATTCGCTCAAAATAGCTCATTTTACATCCACTCTTGAGAACTGCCTTGCTTTTTTCCCATTTCTTAGCCTAGTACCCTTTAAGAAATTTTTTTCTCATCATGGCTAGGGACCATAGACGTGCTGCGGCAGGCATTCCTCTTGAGCAGTGGTTCCCTACGCCCGATAGATGGATTAAATATGGTAGGGTTTTTTGTCTTAAAGATCCCATCCTCAGAAAAATCCTAGACATAGATTTTATGCAAGCTCATTTCAATAACATCCTGGACATGTTTCGGTACCAGGGTTGGTACGAGTTCATCGCCTTCCAGCCTAGGGGGATGTATCCTCTGCTCATCCAGCTATTCTATGCCAATCTTGCACAGGATGGTCAGGGCTATTACTCTAAGGTACTCAAGATTGACCTCCACTTTGTTAATGCATACCTAGCGGAGACGTTTCAAATCTAGCGTGGCGACTTTATTTGTCCTGATTCATCCTCCACCTGGATTAGTGAGCAGGATTTCACAGTGAGCACCTTCGTTAATCTTGTTATAACAAATCCTGTAGCTGACCTGGTACACACACCCAGCTACAGATCTCTGAATTTGGAGGAAAAGGTGGTACACCACCTGATTTCATACAATATACTATCAAAATCAAGACCTAGGGATCACGTATCTTATCTAGATTGCTTTGTGATGTGGTGCCTATTCATGAGAAAGAAGTTAGATCTCCCCAGGCTGATCCTACAATGGATGTTTCTTAAAACCGTTGGAAAGAGGATCATACTACCCTACGATGGTATCATGTCTAGACTATTTGTTAAAGAGAGGGTTACCAGGACTACATTTGCTACTATCAAGAAAGTTAGGCCCTATGACATCTTTAACTCCACCACTCTAAAATTAATGGGATACGAGCTCACTGGCAACATGTGGTTGCCCACTATTCCTGAGAGAGGCTCAAGAACTCAGGAGATCCCACAGGAGCTAACCCATGTGCCGTCCAAAGCCGAAATCATGGAAGCCATCACCGACCTCTCTGCATCATTTCAGGAGTTTAGGACCTCCATGACTGAGCAGGCATTCTCCTCTCATGCTAGACTTGACTCTCTTTATAGTGAGTTCTCCGAGTTCTAGTGCGATGTGCGGGCTAAATTTCGTATCCTCGGTGAGCGGTTGAGAGAGATGAATGTTGAGGATATTGGGGAGGATCAGATGAGACGATTGGTGAGGAGGATGATGATCACGATGATGGGGAGACCTAGTGGTGCACCACGAGGATCATTTGCTTCACATTCCACCTTTTATCTGATCTATTTTATGCTTTATTTACATACACTTACATCTGGTCTGTTATAACCTTAAAACAACTTTTACTTTTTCTTTTGTTTTTCCGAACACACTCACCACATGCACACGCATAAACTATCTTGTGGTGATTACGTTTTTTCTTATATTCATATATATATATATATATATATCTAATGGTATTTAGGCTTGTATGATTTTTGTGCTTACATGACAATACTACTAAAAGCATGTTTGTGTTGAAAGCCTCTTGCATGGTGGATGCAGTGATTGAGAATTGCATGCTGGTAGATTTAGGTTCTCACATGCCTTAAACTCTTGATATACTGCTTGCTTGAGGATCATTTCTGTGCAGGTTAATTTTAGGAAATGTCTTGTTTACAGCCGGCATGTTGCCAAATTTTCTGTAAACATTTGCCCAAAAGGTTGAAATTGAAAACTGTGTGTGGATAAGAAATTTAATCTTGGATTTTAAATACTTACGCTTAGCTCATTTACTTTAAAATTTTGAATTCTCTGGAGCTGGTTGTGCGTACATATTTAAAATGTTTTGAAATTGGAAGGTTCTTATGGATATATCACATTTTCAAACAAAATACTGCCAAAATTTTTTTCAAATCGTTTCTAAGTGCTAAACTTCTTAAAACTTGAGTTGTGCTTTTAAAATAATATTTGAACTATACTCAAGTTGATTTATAAAGAAAATATATATTCTTAGGGGGAGTCACTTAACTTTAAAATCATTCAGCTCTGACAAAATAAAAATGTATTTTGCATCCATTTTTATATCCTTTGAAAATACATTAACAAAGTGGTATCAATGTGCACATTTTGGTAAATCTTTGCTTGATATCATGTTCATATGAAAATAACATTTTTTTTTTATCATAATTAGTGGTATTTCAACAGTTGGTATCTTCTCTACCACGTAATTATAATAATTGGTATCGGGCCCACATATTTTCACTAGCTTATACCTTATGGGAATACATATTTGTTTTGACAATCAAAAATGATTATGATAGATTCAATTTTATAATCTTTTTGAAAGGATGAGTGAAAGCCAATTGAAAAATTAATCTTCATCCTTGCATAATCATCCATTGGGGGAATATAGAACATTAAGATTGTTTATGTGATGCATGATGTTTTTACTTCCTTGATGCACATACTATTTGAGTTGATTGATTGAAATGTGCTATATATTGCTTATTGAAACTCCAAACAGGTCATTTAGGCACAAGGTTATCTTGGGAATGCTTCATTTTCAAATGGCATGCTGCCGAAATTTTTTAAATATTCTCAATATAACTCTTGTGTCTAATTAATGTCCTTTGCCTTCATGCTTAATTGCTTAGCCCTTTTGCTGTTGCTAAAAGGGGGAGAAAAGGCAAACTGAGTACTTCGCTAAAGTCTAAATTTAATTACCCACTAATAAATCATTTAAATAAAGCTTTAATTGTCTTTATGCATAAAGTTAGGGGGAGCACTTCTTAGCTGTACCCACTTCTGCATAAAGTATTTGTCATCATCAAAAAGCGGGAGAATGTTGACCTGATAGGTCATGCCCAATTTTAATTATGACAAATACTCTTGGTACTGATGGTTGTACTAAGGCTTGCATGCAGGTTCACTGTGCACATGTATTTAGACTGAAAGACATACCATGATGGCGTGCGTTGTTCATGCCAAAGAATGAAAAATTTTGTGTTATATTTTATTTATCTTTCATTTTCTTCATTCTAGGATGTAATATTTATTATGGACTGTACACCCTGGCTTGTAATAATTTGCATCATGCATGGTAGGTAGGTATGCTCATAACAGACCTTAATGGGACCTTAGGTACCTACTTTTGGTACACAAAGTCCCCAACTTCACTCTTCATATTAGGGGAATTAAAATTAGCTAAAAATGAACTTAATTGAGAATGTTGAGAGGGTTTGGGTGACCGAACTCAAGCCATGTAAAACAGCTTGGGTGACCAAACAAGTCAATATGTTGACTTGGTGTTCGGACACCCGAACCACTTTTGAGCGTATCTCCCTCGGGCACCCGAACCTGTGTCCGGTTCCTTTTCAACTACTCGGGCGCTCGAATAATCATGTTCAAAATGGGCTCGAACGACCAAATTGGTTAGTTCAGTTAACCGAACTTGGAACCGGGCACCCGAATTTACGAGTAAAATGCTACTGACTTTTGTTCAGCCGACCGACCGTTTCTTCGGGCACCCGAACCATTAAAAATTAGATTTTTGACTGAGTCTGTTTAGCACCCGAACCTCAGGCAAGGCACCCGAACCTCACTGGTTAAAATATTTTTTACTAATTTTTTAATGGGGTAAACTGGGTTAATTTTCTTAGTGGCTATTAAAATAAATTTAATTATTCTCATTGAGTCCCCAACGGTCAAAAAATCCTCTTTGCCTATAAATACCTGTTCATTTGTCATAATTAGAAAGGATTAGTATTTTGATTAAGGCCAAAGTTCTCTCAATTTCAAAAATCTCTTTTTAGTCTATACTACTCCCAAACACTCATACACTCAATTTCTCTTGATCTTTTAAGTGTTATGAGTATTTCTAAACTGATTGTGCTTAGTCTTACTAGCTAGTACTCTCATTTGGTATATTGTTTTATTGATTTTATTTGAGAGTATAGCCTTAAGTTCTTTCACCGATTTTACTTGATAAATCATGTGTGGGAAGACTTAGAAGGTTGTGGTTTTTGCATTGTCATTGTAAGATACCTAAACCTATAATTTTTGTCTACAAAATCCTTTTCAAAAGCTAGTTTTCAAACACTCCATTGTGCTTTGTATATTGAAATATCTTGTTGAGTTGTTTGAATCAACTTGCTTAAGCATATTTGAAACCTTGATCTGATCTTGTGTTATTCACATATTGTGTTACAAATCTTGCTTTGATATACACTCTAGATCTGGACTGATAATCTATACTTGATTGAGTGTTTAGCACACATTAGAGCACTGAGCATATTTACATATCATTTGTGCTTGCAATATTGATTGAGCTATATTGGTGCACATATCTTCTTGTGTAGAAACGTATTTCCGTGTACAAATTTTATACATTTTGGTTGTATTCTAGGTGCAGGTTTGAAGAGGGAGACTAGTCCTGTTGAATAGTACCGAACTGGCTTAGACCCGATTAGGAAAGTTAGGTGTGCCATCCTAGTAAGGCGTGTTGGTTGAAGTTAGCCCCTTGAATTGACCTGGTTGTAATCGGTGCCGCTCCACCCGTTAAGTAAGCTTTAGTGGAATCCTTGTGCTAGTGTAGCCAAGGCGGGGACATAGGCAATTTGACCGAACCTTAATAACATATTGCGTGTATTATTTACTTTTCGCACTTTATTTTTACTACACGTGTATGTTTATTTGTTGATTGCGTAGACTGACCTTAAGTTGTGCTACACTGTTGATAAAACTAGTAAACCTAGGCAACAAATTTTAAATTCCAAATTCACCCCCCTCCTGGGGTTGCACCAAAACTAACATTCGGTTAAAATGATGAGGATAGCCACTAGGCCTTAGATACGAAGTTTGATTGTCGATTGGGTGAGTCTAGAGTGAGAAAATGGAGAGAAAAAGGGGTTTCACGGCTAAGAGAGGTGAGAGAGCTTTTGAATTTTTGAAGAAAAAAATGACATGCAACCCTTAAATAGTGTTCTGTCTCTGGCCAAAACCATCGACGGTTTTCTTAGGCTCCCAGAAAATCGTCGCCGATTTTGTCTTTAACCAACCCAGTTTTCACTGTTACCCTTTTACCCGGCTGTGGTAAAACTATATAACCATTGAGGATTTTCTTAACACTTCAAAAAATCGTTGCCTGTTTTCTCCTCACCAGACAATTTTCCTCTTTTCTTCTATTTTTCTTATCATTTCTATTTTTTGGGTCTCTACAATATGCAGCTCCGACTAAATGTATTCCACGCTTCCCAACTTCCACCCGATGACGTCCAAGCTGTGGATG
Organism: Malania oleifera; assembly: GCF_029873635.1. Lineage (NCBI taxonomy): Eukaryota > Viridiplantae > Streptophyta > Magnoliopsida > Santalales > Ximeniaceae > Malania > Malania oleifera. The sequence continues at coordinate 42,287,720 of NC_080422.1, read as the reverse complement.
TTGACATGATTGATGAATGTGTTGAGGAAGTGGCTTCTTCAATTTTGTGGAGGAGCCCTCTAGAGGATATACTTCATTCCAAGAATCCTTTTATATCTAGCCTGGAGGACCCGTATGAGCAGATTCTTACCATTTATAATTCAGCTTCTAGTCTAGATGGATAGCTGTAGATAGTTAAGACGTGGTTTAATGAGGAAATGGTGGAGGAAACTCTTGGTTTAGAACCAGGTTGAGTTTGAATTGAGCTTTCATTGCGTCTGGCTGAAAATAATAAACTTAGTGCTTCCAGAAGGTAACCTGAGTATTTTTACTTTTTCTTTTTGAGTCCTTAGGTTGTGTAGTATAGTGTAGATAGGGTTTAGAGTCTTTAAAGTAGGTTATAGGATAGTTGGGGGTGCGATCAGGGTGCGACCAAAACACATAGATGCGACCTAGTTGAAGCTCTAAAAGTCTTTTGAACTTCCAAAGTATTGAAAAGTTTGACCAAGTGCGTGACCAACACTTCTTTGGCACGACTCAGTCAATTCTTTGAACTTTTTGAACTTTAAAATTACTAAGGAGTTTGACCAAAGGTGCGACCAGCACTCTATGCTAGCATGACCTGGTCGAGCATAGATGTTCCTGTTCAAGTGGGGGCGCAACTTGGTCAAGATTATTAAAATCATTTTAAAACCAATTTCTTCCATGAAGCTCGAACGTCACCTCCTCCTTGTTTCTTGGTCTCCCTTCATCACACCCACTCTTGACTTGGTCACCCAAGCATCCTCATCCTTCCCTAACCCTCCAGTGAGCTGCCCTAGCTCTAATGGTGTCCCCCTTCATGTGAAGACCTATTCAATGCACCTAGGGTTTTGGCTCTCCATTTTCCCAGTTGTCTGACAATTCATTTCATCTTCTAGCGACCGTGCTCCTTCTTCTTCTCCTTCCTTCATCTTATCTTCTGCCTATACATCTCACAACCTTCCAGACCACCTTTATCCCTAATTTCTCTAAAAATGCCTCATTGTTCCGACTCTAGGGCTGCCTTCAAGAAACCTTAGTCCTCGCGATCAGTTGCCAAGAGGAAGAGGGTATAAGGTCAGTTGAGGGACGAGCCATCATCTGGGTCTGAGCCCACACCATCTGCACCAATGACGTCGAGGGGTCGGGTGGCCTAATGTACATAGGTAGAGTCTTCCAAGAGGTGAGGGCATCAAGGATGACCCTCAATGACTATGATTTCCAACCCATGTACCGGTTCCAGCTAGAGGAGACTCGTGCTCACATCAAAAGGAGATGTTGTATAGAGATGTTGGAATAATGAAATATGGACCACTATATGATTCTGCCCACCACCACATATCACTCAGAATTGGGGTAGGAGTTCTATGAGTGCATACACCATGGCCCGCAGACGGGCGTTTGGTCCACTATCGTTTAGGGTATCGGGTTTATGCTCACCCTAGACCTGATTGACAAGGCATGGTGCCATGATGAGGCCGAAGACACACCGTGGGAGGCCTTGGACTCTTCAGATGTCCGTCATATAATTACCAGGATGTTCCATGACCTCTATTATGATGGGGAGAACATGTAGAACTACACGTGCACAACGCGGAGTAGGGTATCAGTCTACCTGATCCTAATATATTTGATCCTTTAGCGCAACATTTGCGCATTCGGCCACCATTCTAAGTGGTGCAGCATCCACCTACAGGTCTTGTACACCGTACAGAATAACATGAAGGTGGATATCCCTCAGCTAATTATAGAAGAAATGATCACGTTCTATGTAAGGAACGTGAAGTACCCAAAGCTAAGGAGGTCGACGCCAAAGCTTGTGCACGGTTAGACTGTATGGGAGCTGAATAGGCCCCTCATTCCGTATGCACAACTTATCTTGGTCATCCCGAGGTGCCAGGGTCTTTTAGTTTAGAAGGAAGATGACCGAAAAGGATTGATCTTGAATGCTCAGTCAACCTAACTTGTTTGTTCATATGCACCCTCGACTTTCGCTTATGCGTGCATAAGTCCTTAAGGAACTTAACGTACGCAGGCACTTGTTTTATTACATCTAAGAGGGGGATGTTGACCTTAAATTGTCAGAACATGTCCATAATGGACTCAGTCGCGGTCTCCTTAGATTTTAAGGGCGCAAGAAGAGCTACTAGGTATAGTGCTTTACGAATATAATAGAGAAGGGCTCCACTCTTAGAGAGGGCAGGTGTCTCGGTATCAACTATTGAATTGGGAGAAGGAGGGCTACTTGGTTCATCTTTATTTTCCATCATCTATCCCTATTTTTTTCTTGTTCAATCTTCTCCCCAACCCTATTGTTGACCTCCTTACCACATCAGAGAATGGTAACAGCCCAGGCTTGTCATTATATGATGAAGGCCCATCTGTTGGCTCACAATCTACCCCATATTGGTCCTTAGGGTTCACTAGAGGTTGAATTCGCAACTTGCCTTCATCTTTCCGACTTAGAGAGGTCGCTAGTTGCCCCATGGTGGCTTCTAGCTTGGAAATTGATTGTGAGTAAGAGTGGAGGAGTTGCCAATCTACTTGGCGATCAGCCTTAATGCCCTTGAGGGTTTTTAGCACCGTCTCCTTGAAAGAATCATATTTAGGTTATGGAGGAGCTAGTTGCTGATATGAAGATGGTCTAAGGGTGGGTGCTAGGTCATGGCTCGCAGCCAACTCGTAGATTCCCCTAGGTTTGGAAGTGGAAGGTTGGGATGGTCTATGAGCAGCAACAGAACTCTACTGAGAATTTTCAATGAGGTTCTTAAAGTGAACCCAGACCTCATTCTCGTGTTTGGTGAGGAAAGTACCTCCACATGATACATCTACCATCGACCTATCTTGTTAAGCTAATCCTTCGTAGAAGGTCTAAACTAATTGCCACTCGAGGACCTGATGGTGTGGGCATTTATGGAGTAGGTCCCTAAATAGCTCCCAGGTTTCGAAGAACAGTTCCCCATCTAACTAAGAGAAGTTGGTGATGGCCCTTTATAGCTTGTTAGTCTTCCCAATTGGGAAGTCCTTTAAGAACTCGTGCTGCATGGTGGCTCTGGTGGTCATCGAGTTCGGTTCTAAGGACGTCAGCCAATATTTGGCCTTATTCTTTAGAGATAATGGGAAAAACCTTAGGCGAAGGGCATCATCATCAAAATTATGGATGCGGATGGTGGAAAAAATCTTGAGAAATTCATCTAGATGCTGATAAGGATTTTCAGAAGAATTCCCATGGAAGGTGGGCAACATCGAGATGATAGAAGTATTTATCTCAAATTGTGCTACCTGTACATCCACGAACCGGATGGATGACAGTGAGGTGTATGTGTCAGGTACAAAGTAGTCCCAAAGAGGCCTAAGTGGTTGCTCTCCCACCACAGGTAAGCAGTGAGCTTGGGGTTCTAGGATTTGGTTAGCGGGAACCAATGGACGTTCAACCATTGCTTTAAGTTTAGATGACTTTGCAAACTCAGGATTCGAAGTGGGTTTCCTTAGGGACCTACGTGATCTCTCAATCTGGGGTTCTATTGGAACTAGTTCAGGATCTAGAGAACACAAATCTAGCATACACAATTAAAGCACAAAGAATCAAGACTTTAGAGCAACAAAAAAATAATAATAATAGAAAAGGAGAGCAAAGAAGAAAAACAAAGCAATAATGTGCTAAAATATAAATTGGCTAATAACCATGACTTTACCCAGCAATGGTGCCAAAATTTGGTAGGTTCGCCAAGGCTTGGGTCCTTAACTACCAAAAATAATATTTACAAAACCTAACTATTCCCAAGTTCAGTAGAAATTGGGGAAGTCGAGCATCAATCCACAGGGATTAGAGTGCAGTTATCAACCACTTCTAGATTAGTTTATTAAGGCTTTGTATAAAAAGAAATGAAAAGATGGGATTTTTAAATGTGTTTTCTAAAAACTTGAAAGCAAGTAAATGTAAATTAACTCTACTCTTATAAAGCAATGCTCAATCATGGATTTGACCGAGAATGTCGTGTGCATAATCAATGTTTAGTTAGTTATCTATAATAGGGTTACACGATGAAATGAGCCATTCGATGGCATAGGGTAGCAAGGGTGCACCAACCATACAGAGCACGGTCGGGGACCGAAGTATACACTATCACAACGACCATGAGAACCTTTTTAGATCTGTAGCCTATTACATATACCTGACTAAATCTATAGAAGTGCTATCCTATCTCTCAGGGCATTAACACAATCAAAGTAGTAAATCAAAGCATGTAAAGAAAGCAGCAAATAGAAAGCATATAAAAAGATCAATCCTCTTGCAACCGAGCGTCTATCACTAACACCAAAGAACATAATCGAATGATCTTCTAATCTATGAGGAAAGCATGTAAAAATGGCTTCTCATTGCAAACGAATCGTCTATCACTAACGATCAAAAGTAAAATAAAACTAAGACAAGAATGTAAAGGAAAGAAATTAAATCTACACTATGGTTTGCTCTTAATGGCATTTTAGGTTTATCACTAACCCAAAATCGGCCAAAGAGGAATCTAGAGAACATGTTCGTAGATATTATTTATACCCATTAGGGTTTACAAATTTTGAAATTTGAATTAGGAAACTTTGTAGAAAATCTCGCGTAGGAGATCATCATTGTCGACCAATTTGCTCCCATGCTTCCGTTGATTGCGCCTTGGTCGAAACTCGTGGGAAATCAGGAATTCAAATCTTTAGTGTCGTCGACTATGTCATGCCAAAGGGTCTTGTTGGTCATGACTTGTGGTATCTCGTTCTTTACGAAATCTTAGGAACTCAACATAGTCGTCTCTCAAGGTCTCTTGGTCGACCACTTGGTCGATGCTCCCAGTATTTCTTGGCTCTGTAGGCTTCAGCATCTCGCCTTAGTTGCCCTTGAGGGTAACATAGTCAAAGACTTGGTCAAACCTTGCAGTATTTCAATCTTAGTCTGAACCTTGGAATCTACAGTGGATGACTTGGTCGCTCCTTGTGTTGCCAGTCGCACCACCTGGTCATGCCTAGTCATCTTTTCCTTTGATGATCCAAGGCTTTTGGAAGTTGGTTGAGCATCTGATTTTGGCTCTGAGTTTTCCAAATACTCACTTGGCTTCTCATAATGCCTAACTCCTTAGTTTTATCCTGTATTTCTTATAACACAAACAAACGTTGCATAACTCTGAGCTATGCTAACAAAGGGTTACATACAAGAAAAACGACAATAAACAAAGGTAATTGAGGGCCTAAAATCATAAATTTCAGGGACTCATTAGATCCCAAGAGTCTCCACCAGTAGCTTAACCAAGAGACCCTGAGGGGCGACCCGGTTGAGATCCTGAACATTTACTGAAGTAGAAATTTTGAGTTTCTCAACTAGCAGCTTGATTAGGAAGACCCAGAGATGCAACAAGGTTGAGAATGCTTGAAGTTTGAATTCCTAAATTCCTGCGAGGCTCTTGACTAGGGCACGACCAGGGAAGACATGGGTGCGACTTGGTCGATAAACACAAGTGCCAGCGAACTGTATGGAATCGTTGAAGGTATAAAATAGGAAATTGAATAGGCAGTAGCACTTCAGAAGACTGAAATCTTGGTTTAGTCATCTAAACCTCTAGAGCTAAAGTGTTCAGTCATCTGAGCTTCCAAGCTCAGTCGTCTAAAGACTAAAGATTTTTAAAGTTCCTTCTTTTCTTATTGTGAATGTTTCTTAAATCACTTCTCTGAGATTTTCCATTACAGCTAGTTTAATATCTTTGATTTGGATTAAGTAGCTTTCTTAATTTCTAAGGGGAATAACTAAACCAAATATCTTTGGATCCTAGTTTTGTGAATTAGTCTTTCATTTTGATACCCATAATTTCTTGGGTCTGAATGGTTTAGAAGAAGTTGTTTCCTTAATTCTCCAAACTTATTTAAATTTCACATCTTTCCTCTTTAATGGACATTCATACTTTATATGTCCCTTCTTTTTACATAGATAGCATGTGGTGTGAGTGTAAGCATTTGAAGAGGTGCTAGCATAATTTTTAGATGCTTTTGTAAAGTATCCCATGTAAAGATTCTTTTTCCTGTTATTTTCAATTCCATTGAATCCTATGCCTTCTTTATTTAAGGACATTCTTTATGCACCCACCATTCTATCAAAATTTTCTTTCCCTATTTTGAATTTTAAACCTTGTAAACCCTTTTGGGTATAAAAGATAGCTTCGTCTATGTGCCTAGGGTTCCTCTTTGGCCACTCTTAGGTTAATGACAGACCTAGTGAACCATTAAAAGCCACTTAGAGTAGGATTTACTGCTTTTGGTTTTAATTCCTATATTGGTTTGTGCATGGAACCGTTGAAGGCCTGTGACAAACTTCGTGTTCCTTTTGTTGCTGCATAGATAGATGGTCTTTTGATTGTATTCCCGATCGTTACTGATAGACTTTCGAGTTGCAATTGAAGTCGAGTTTACTTGCTTTCTTTTACATGCTTTCTTTATTGCTTTCTTTACTTATTTCATTTAAATACCTGTACTTTACTTTCCATGCAATTTTACATCTTTAGTTGTGTTGAAACCCTAGGGTAAAGGATAGCCTAACTAGGGATTCATTCACTTATACGGACTAGGGTATAGTTTATGTACGAGGTGATCTTGTGATCATTGTGATAGAGTATACCCTGGTTCCTGATCATGGTCTGAACAATTGGTGCACCTTTGCTACTCTATGCCATCGAATGGTTCACTTAACCGTTAGCCTAAGACGAATAACTGATTGGACATAGTAAGCATGCACAACAGTCTAGGCTTGATTTATAATTTGAAATCTACTTTTTAGGAGTAGTGTTAACATAAATTTACATGCTTTAAGTAGTTGTTATAAAAACCTTTCAAAATATCATATTTTTACCTTTTACATAAGGTTTAGTAAATTAGGCTAGAAGTGGTAAACAACTACACACCAATCCCTATGGATCGATACCTGACTTACTCACTATTTTACCGAACTTGGGTTAGTTAGGTTTATAAATTTTATCTTTGGTAGTTAAGGACCCAAGCCTTGGTAAGCGTACCAGGTGGAACCTCAGATGGTGTAGATGGAGACGCAGGAGCTGCAAATCTAGGAAAGGTAAAGGACTCCAAATAGCGCAGGAAGCAGACTTGCAGTACCTGAAAAATCACCCTCAAGTCGTGTCTAATCTCAGCCCTAGTCTCTGCCAAGGTCTCTGCCAACTCATACTGCACATCCAACTTGAAATCTTGGAAGTCATGGCACAAACAGCTCAAGCTATCCCCTGCCTAAGGCACAATGGGGAGGTGCTAGAGGAGGTGTCGTTGCTGGTGAAGGTGCCATCTCTCGTGGTGCTGCAACCGAGGTGGAGGGCTTAGTAGCCATCCTCCTCTTCTTCTTCAGAGATCTGCATGGAGGGGGCATGGGAGGATGTGTTGGCTCCTTAGGATTGGGGTAGAACTGTGGCACCTCAAACTCAGACCCCTGGGCACGCTTAAAGGGTGCCCATTTGTTCACTTTCAAGTAAGGATTGGCCACCAAGTTCAAGCTCTGACGCCATGTATTCTCAGTGGTAATCTCGCCAATGGAGATATGTGCATCTGGATTACCCAGGTTGATCTTCCTTCGCATGAAGATCGACATGATCAACTGGGTGTAGGGAACGAGGGGCCTTTTGGGCTACTTAACTGGCTAGCCTCCCACTAGCTTCGGCGGTGGCTTCCTCAAATGAGGGTTCTTCATATGTCTCTCATAGAATGTGATCATCTCCTTAAAAATCAATGTCGGGATGTCAACTGCCATGCCTCGATGTACAACATATAATTCCTGGAGATGGATACCCCATCACTCTAAGTGATGGCCAAAGGTGCAAAGTTTGCGCTGCAGAATGAGGTCCAGGAGGATCGAGTATTCTGGCAACCGATTTCGCGCCGTGCACGTCCCCCTCTGCATGTTGCCAGCATCATAGTACAGACCGTGGAACATGTGGTGAATGATATGATGGACATCGGCTGAGTCGATTGTGAATTCAGGTGTAATCCCAAGAGGGGCAGTGAATTGGGTATTTTTAAAATATTTAATTTTACTTCAACAATCAGTCCCTCTTTTAAGATTTAACATAGACAATCACCAGGGCTTGAAATTAATTCAATCTAATGATTTTATATTCAATTATACCCAATTAATTACCAAGTACTTATAAGGTTATTCAACATACACACATGCAAGATAGGTAATGAAATGTGTTGTGAAAATTAAAAGGAGTAAAGGATGAGAGAAGGCAACACAATTTTTACGAGGTTCAGCCAACCCGGCCTATGTCCTCGCCTTGAGCAACCCACTCAAGAATTTCACTAAATCCCTACTCCTTTGATCGGGACAGAGCTTCCTTTATAATCTGCTGCTTACAAGAGGTACAACTTCCTCCTAATCCGCTACTTACAAGAGATACAACTTTCTCCTCAAACCCGATTCACAACCCAAACCGTGATTGTAATATAACTATTTTGCAAAAACTCAATAATGCTTCTACACAAGCTGGTGAGTACAATAGAAATTCCTAACACATATTCATATGATAAAACTTGAAGCTCAATGAGTGTATGAAATGTGGTTGATAACATCTCTGAATAATCTTTGATTAAAAACAAATATGACTATTCCACTTCAAATACTGAATCCAACTAAATGATCTCAATACAAATATGTAATTCTGTTTTGCTCCAAAAATCTAGATCTATTAGTTTTGTTCCAAATATCCAAAACACAATATGATCTTTGTATATGAATATGTATATATATATATATATATATATATATATATATATATATTATGTGTTCCAAAGATAAAAAACCTACTATAATATTTTTCAAAAAATCTCCCTTAGTAATATATATTTATGATCTCTTAGGATATTTAAACAAGTGGTTTTGCAATAACGAAAATATCGAGTCTTTAAATGAATAAACACATGAATAAAAATATTCAACCTTTGGCAGAACTTTTCTCAAGAAGTGATCTTTTCAAATAATATATATATATAAGTACACTCAAGATAAATCTCTCAAATAATATTCAATGATAAATTTTTGAGATGAAAAACTCTTTGAGAATAAGTAATAACAAATAGATTGATTTACCAAACATCAATACCAAGTTGAATGCACAACAATCGCTAGAATGCCTTTTTGAAAATCAATGTGGCTGTAGCTTAGATTCAACGTATATGCTTTGAAATCCTAAGCAAGAGTTCAGCAGTGTGTTCAATGCTCTCCCAAGTTGTGCTAAACGTTCAAGACTCTCAATTTTTCACCGAAAGTGAGGCATTAGGGTTTAAGACACAGTTTATAAGTGTTCTCGGTCTCATATTCAATCTTGGCCGTTAGATCATAAAGATTAAAACCTAATATGTTCGTGTTCTTGCTAACACTCAAATTCCGCGCTCGACATTCGTCAATGAGAAGGACACCTTCGTCGATGAGTGTTCAACACTCGTTCGTAGACGTGAACATGAGTTCGTCGATGAGAGACCTATCTAAAATTTTTGTGCTCTCGGTATTTTCTCATTGACAAGAACAAGGTGATCGTCGTCAAGTGGCCTTCATGCGTTTGTCGATGAGGCTATTGGGTTCGTTGACAGGGCCTCTAAAAATTTGCCTCCAAAATTCAATTTAGCTTAGACTCTTTTAAATAAATTCTTCATGATATGCATGTGTCCTAAAGTTAGTCTAAGGTATGATTTTAAGCTTGTAACTATATCATATAAAATATGCAAATACAATGAAATCTAAATACCCATTCCCATGACTGTCTTGAACTTGACGCTTGCATCTCCATTCTTCTACTCTTTTAGTTCCATGGATTGTGCTTGGTTGTATATTCTTTAATCCTCATGGCTTCCATGACTTCCTCACTTTCCATGCATGTTAAATAATGTTCCCATTTAAAATCTCAATGCACAGGTCAAATACCAAGTGGTTTGTCATTATCAAAATAGGATTGGACTCATAGAGTCAACAACAATGGTTGGCCACGGAACAACATCTACCTCATTATGAGACTAGAGGTCAATCAAACCGGCCGTCAGTGAAAATGAGATCCCCTAAACATCAGTGGTCCAGGTGTCGATGGAAGGGTCGTGTTGCATGTTAGTGTAAAACTCTAACACCAATTGTGGATGATACATCGCTGTTGGCAAAGTCATGTAATGATCCAACTTTCTCTCTTGGAGGACATCGATACAACATTTCCTCTATGGGTGGGCTTAAGTTTTGTCCATTCGGAATGTGTACATCGGCCGGAAGTCATAGTCCTCAAGGGTCATCCTCTAAACTCTCTATCTTCTACTAGGTTGTGCTTGCTCTCGCTGAGTCACCCGACCCCTCTTCTTCTGCTAAGAAGGGGGTATCCGATTTGATCCGGATGTAGACTCATCATGCAACTAATCCTCGACTTGCTTCCGCTTGGCACTGACACGTGATGATTGTGGAATCGAAATGGCTTGGCATGATCAAAGGATGTTGAGTGGAGGGGAAACAAATACTCTAAATGAAGAGGAATAAGAAGAGACATGGGTGCAATGAAGTGGGAGGAAGAGCCCTTGTGTGCTAAAGAGGAAACCGCGAGCAAGGAATGAAAGATGGTGATCTATGGAAGGTTACAGGAGTTGGGAGAGATGCCGAAGATGGTCTCCGGATGTGAAGAAGGCTTGGGTGACTAGGTATAGGTTGGGTACGACAAGGGAGTATGAAGAGAGAGGGAGAAAGAATGAGTTACGACTTTGCGGGAAGAAGGGGTTTAAAATGATTTTAACAGGTTCGACCAGGTCGCACCACTAGTTGGCCTGGTCGTACCATGATCACAACCCCAGATAAATTAGGAAAATGGACCCTCGACTAGGTCACGCCAAAATAAAGTGTTGGTCGCACCCTAGTCGAGAGCCTTTGGAATTCAGAAGGTCTATAGTCACCACAGCTTTAGCCAGGTCGCACTAGAGTAGTTCTGGTCGCACCACTGGTCGAGCTTCTCGGGAATTTGGAAGGTCACAAACATTCAGAGTGTAGAGATCTAGATAATTTCAATAAATTAATAACAGGAGAAAGAGAGAAAATAAGAAATTAAGACAGGGTCTCGTCGACAAACACAAGGGCTTCGTCGACGAGCATACATGATGGTCTCATCGATAAGGACATGTCTCGTCAACGAGAAAATACCAAGAGGGTATTTTCCAAGTTTTGAATTTCATCAACAAGGACTACGCATTCGTCGACAAACGTCCTTCTTGACCTCGTCGACGAAGTGACGTGACTCGTCGACGAAGGCCAGTACATAAATAGCCTAAACTTGATTTTTCCGCTGCATCTCACGAACAGAATCCTCTCTTTCTCTCTCTTTCATCCCCTTCCCATTCTCTCTAAGTTTTCAGGCCGGATTCTCGCTAGTTCGATGATCAGAGGCCACCACGACGCTCCTAGAAAAATTCTCTTCAAGTCTACTGGAGCGGATCGTTGGTGGGGCGGGTTTAAAATTCATCCCAATCTCAGGGTAAGGCATTTTATTTAGTATTTGCCTTTCCCACAGTTATAAGAAATGTTATAAATGAAGAAATATTGATATTTTGTTCTAGGAGATGTTATTTTCAGGGTGTTGAGTGGGGAACCCTGTAGGTGTAAGGTCAGAATACAGTAGGGGATTTTCAGAAATTAGGTAAGGGAAATATGCTATGCTAGGGAGTTTTTAGAATATGTAACAGAAGATTTTGTATGTATATTTACAAGCATGTTAATCAGTTTATTTTTCCAGAATATCATGAGTGTTATTATTTCAGTGAAATTATAGATATGAAGCATGAGATTTTAATTACACAGTTGTGTGGCCTAAGTTTATTATAGTTTAATATGTTGATTATGAAATTTTATAGATATACAGTTATACAAGTATTTTAGCAGAAAGTAAGATTTATAACATTTTTCAAAGTAACATGATTTCTAAACCATAACACTTAGACAGATAATACAAATATTATAGAAAGATGTTACAGATATTTCAGACAGATAATATAGATATTACAGACAAATGTTACATATATTTCAAATAGATATTACAATTATTACAAACATATATTATTGATATTTTAGATAGATATTTCAGATATTACAGATCAGATTTATAGTGTTATGGTTGCTTTGAAATCATGTTAAAATAGCAAGATAAGTATCTATATAGTATTACACAGCATCAGATCCCTGACGAAATTTTAGACATATACAGATAGCAGAGTACGGTACCGTTGCTATTTCAGATAGAGTGCAACCACATAATTTAGATAGTATGTGGATTCCATCTAACTGCGCCAGGAGAGATTGCAGTCTCCCCTGCAAGCTGGGTTAAGGTGGCTAGTTAGACAAGATAGATTTAGAGATTGCTCGGAGAGATTGTAGTGGGCTTAATTTGAGGATGATAGAGATATAGATTGACTTGCCTAGTAGGTCAACCAGAGTAAGTCCAGCCTACGGGCCGCACAACCTTGTCATAAGGGGTTAAATCATGATATACAGATCCCAGGGTATTAGCAGAAGTTCCTATGTACAGATATATCACACAGCAGCAGTTATATTATAATATTAGCAATATGTATGAATATAAGGCTCAGATATACAGTTGCATTTTAAATTATATTACGAGAGTTTTGTACAGCATGTTTGCAAATTTATTTTATAGTATTAGTATTATATCTGTGTATTAAATATGTAACTCAGCCGCCACACACTAGTAATAGCATATTTCCTCTTACTGAACGTTGTCTCATCCCAATGACTTACTATTTTTTAGGAGATCCAGCTAAGCGAGCAGATCAGGCTCGCTGGTAGAGATTATCTTGCACTGCCCATACTAGAAGGGTAGGTGTTTTTACGATACCAGTGGTTTGGGGTAGATCCCAGGTTTTGGTGATGTCACTGGGTATTTTGTAATATTTACATACACTTTGAGATTTATAGTTTTCTGGTATTGTGTATAACAAATTACAGTTTCTTGTATACCGCTACTTAGGTATGTGTGTGACGTACAGAGTTTCCTTGGTGCTCCTTTGAGCTTGAGATATTTTCAGTAGTATTTTAGACAGATGGTATTTATGTTACATATATATATATATATGAAAAAAAAATGTTATAAAAGTAGTATGATGTTATAGTTTGGTATCAGAGCCTAGGTTGTTAGGTTTTGCAGACTTTAAAATGTAGCCGAAACAATACCAGAATATAGGAAAAAGGATTTGAGGTTTTATTCTATGATCTGGATACCGGATTTTCGTTGTGGTTTATGTGTTTTTCCTCGGGTGACAATTTCAGGAAATTCATAGTAAACTATCGACGAATCATGTGTTTAGGTTGTAGGATTGGATTTGGTCAGAAACAAGAATGATAGTTGATAGAGAATCTAAGGTTGTAGTTAACTGAAATAAATTAGATCTGTATTGGAAATAGGATTCTGAAACGGTATTCTATGTATTTTCAGGATGGATCCAGGGAGCAGTGGTACAAATGCGAGAAGTGATAGATCAGGACCCTCTAGTATAGGAGGTGGAGATACGGATGTAGTATTACACAGCATCACCCAGCAGGTGATGTCTGAGATGGCTAGGAGTGGAGGAGAGCGTGGCTGCATGATTGAGCAATTTACACAGATGAAGCCTCCGTCTTTTGTTGGAGAACCTGACCCGATCATAGCTGAAAATTGGGTTCAGGACATTGAGGAGATTTTGTCAATGCTGGCATGTTCAGATGAGCATAATGTGTCATTTGCATCATTTAAACTAATAGAAGAAGTGAAGCGCTAGTGGAGGTTAGCGCGATTGATTGAGAAATAGAGGCCTGATCTAGTGCCAGTATCGTGGAGTTGGTTCAAGAAACTATTCTAAGAGTGATATTTCCCTACTATCGTTTGGAGCGCGAAGGCAGCAAAATTCCTACATTTAGCTCAAGGGTAGATGACAGTGTCGCAATATGCTGCACGATTTGTTGAGTTATCCCATTTCGGCCCACGCTTGGCACCAAATGAATAGAATAAGGCAAGGAAGTTTGAGGAGGGCCTGAGGCAGAATTTATTTGAGCAAGTTATTGGTTTTTGAGCTCAAACGTTTGCGGAGGTGGTGGATAGAGCTACTATTATCGAGAGTGGCATGCAAAGAGGTGTCGTAGCCTAGAGTCAGAGGAAGAGGCCTATCCCTTAAGATTATCAGGTGAGTTCCAGTCGAGGGCCATGGAGAGGAGATCGATATGGAGGTAGATAGGGACGGATGACGGGCCGTGGTGGTCCTAAGGGTGGACGGGCTATCCCTTCCTGTCCTAGATGTGGCTGAAGACATCCAAGTGAAAGAATGGGAGAAGACATCTACTACCATTGTGGACCCGGGAACAGGTCGTGGTCATGTTAGGGATTGCCGACCCAGGCATTGGCTCCCAGACTGTATCGGGGTGGTTATCAGGTGCCCCATGGAGGCCAACAGAGGAACATTGCACCGGCGAGAGTGTACGCGTTGACGCCGGGTAACGTCGATGCAGCTGGAGACGTAGTTACAGGTACCCTTACTGCTTTTTCATATAAAGTTATTGTTTTATTTGATACAAGTGCCACCCATTCTTTTATTTCATCGGTGTATGCTAAGTTAAAGGGGTATGAGGCACAGTTGTTAGATGTTGGGTTGGCTGTAACTACGCTAACTGGATCAGTGGTGAGATGTAGGAGGGTACTCAGGAGCTTTCCAGTGATTATTCAGGGGAAGTTATTGCTGGCCGACCTTGTGATGTTAGATATGCTAGGGTTTGATATAATTCTGGGTATGGATTGGTTGGCAATTGACCATGCTAGTATCGATTGTCACTTGAAAGAAGTGATTTTTAGACCTCCAGGTGAGCAAAAATTCAGATTTCTTGGTTCATATGTCCATTCTTTACCTCAGCTTGCGTCAGCCATTCAGGTGAGGAAACTGATTCAAGAAGGTTGCCAGGGATTTATTGCCTACATAAAGGAATTTCCAAAATAAGAATTGGAACAAGTTGATATTCCTGTGGTCAAGGAATTCTCAAATGTGTTTCCATAAGAATTACCTGGTTTGCCACCAGGCCGTAAAGTTGAATTTACTGTGAATCTTCTACCATGGTCAGCACCAATATCTAAAGCACCTTACCGAATAGCTTAGCCGAGTTAAAGGAACTAAAAGATCAACTGCAAGAATTACGGGATAAAGGATTTATTAGGCCCAGTGTGTCACCCTAGGCAGCACCAGTTCTATTTGTGAAGAAGAAAGAAAGATGTGTATAGATTATAGAGAGATAAATAAACTGACAATTAAGAATAAATATCCTCTTCCTTGGATTGATGATTCGTTTGATCAGCTCTGGGGGACCCAGATCTATTCTAAAATTAACCTACGATCAGGTTATCATCAGGTGAAAGTGAGGGTAGAAGACATTTCAAAGACGGCATTTCGAACGAGATATGGGCATTACGAATTCCTAGTGCTGCCATTTGGGTTAACTAACGCACCAGCAATATTTATGGATTTAATGAACCGAGTGTTCCATTAGTACTTGGACCTATTTGTAGTGGTATTCATTGATGATATACTGGTCTACTCGAGAAGTTTTGAGGAGCACGAGCGTCATTTGAGGCTGGTATTGCAAACACTGAGAGAGGGAAAACTATATACGAAATTCAAGAAATGTGAATTCTGGCTAAGGCAGGTTTCTTTTCTTGGCCATGTGATCTTCGAGGCAAGTGTATCAGTTGATCCGAGTAAGATAGAGGCAATAGTGAATTGGGTAAAGCCAGGGAATGTCCAAGAAGTTAAAAGTTTTCTAGGTTTAGCAGGCTATTGCCGATGCTTTGTTGACGGTTTCTCCAGTTTATCAGGTCCACTGACGCGACTCACGAGGAAAAATGTAAGGTTTGAATGGACTAATTACTGTGAGCAGAGCTTTCTGGGGTTGAAACCAAGGTTGGTTATTGCCCCAATGTTGGCTATGCCATCAGGGGAGGACTGGTTTGTACAGTGATGCGTCCCTGAAGGGAGTTGGGTGTGTATTGATGCAGCACAATAGGGTTATTGTGTATGCTTCTAGATAGCTTAAAGAGTATGAAAAGCTATCTTGTGCATGATTTGGAGCTAGCTGCAGTGGTGTACACTCTCAAGATCTGGAGGCATTATCTATCTGGTGGGAAGTGCGAAATCTTCACGAATCACAAAAGCTTGAAATATTTCTTTACCCAGAAAGAGCTAAATATGAGACAAAAAAGATGGCTAGAGCTTATTAAAGACTATGAATGCACCCTTAGTTACCACCCAGGGAAAGCGAATATGGTAGCAGATGCTTTGAGCAGGAAATCAGTGGAACCAGTACTAGCAGCTATAGAGATTTAGCACCCGATCCTGATGGATCTGGAGAGACTTGGTGTAGAGTTAGTAGAGGATAATCCTCAAACATTTATTACCAGTCTAGTTGTGCAGCTTGCACTATATGAGAAGATTAAGGCCGCTCAGGGTGATGACGCAAAGTTAGCAGAAGTAATAGCCAGAGTACGGGATAGTTAGGGAGAGGAGTTCTGCATCTTTGATGATGGAGCTCTGAGGTTTCGCACCAGGTTGTGTGTGCCTGTAGATGGTGATATTAGAAGGATGATTTTGGAAGAGGCTCACAAATCACTATACACAGTTCATCCCGGCAGTACTAAAAATGTATAGAGATCTGCAAGAGTATTTCTGGTAGAGGGGAATGAAAAGAGAAATTCCCAAATTTGTACAACAGTGTTTGACGTGTCAGTAGCTTAAGGCTAAGAACTAGAGACTAGCAAGGCAGTTGCAGCCACTCTTTATTCCAGAGTGGAAGTGGGATCATGTCTCTATGGATTTTATTACTGGGTTACCACTAGTACGATAGGGACTGAATGCGATTTGGGTGATCGTTGATCATCTGATGAAGACCGCTCATTTCATTCCCATTAAATTCGGCTATTCCATGGACAGATTGACAGAAATATATGTTTAGGAAATAGTTTGAGTCCCTGGTGTACCGATATCCATAGTTTCAGACTGATATCCTTGATTTGCCTCACAATTTTGAAAAAGTTTTCAGGAGGCTATGGGTACACAGTTAGCATTCAGCACTATTTTTCATCCCCAGATAGATGGTCAGACTGAGAGGACGATCCAGACATTAAAAGATATGCTTCGGGCGTGCGTGCTATATTTTGGGGGTAGCTGGACTTACTCTATGCTGCTAGTTGAATTTGCTTATAATAACAGCTATGAGGCTAGTATCGCTATGACACCCTACGAGGCATTGTATGGGAGGAGGTGTCGTTCCCTTCTTTTCTGGGATGAAGTAGGTGAGAGGCAAGTTTTGGGTCCAGAGATAGTACAGCAAGTGTATGATAAGGTCCGACTAATTAAAGAAAGAATCAATACCACGCAGAGTTAGCAGAAAAGCTATGCAAACACTCATCGCTGGGAGTTAGAGTTTTACGTGGAAGATCGAGTTTCCTGAAGGTAGCTCCTCTGAGAGGGGTTATGAGGTTTGGAAAGAAAGTCAAGTTGAGCCCTAGGTATATTAGCCATTTTGAGATACTTGAGAGAATGGGGCCAGTTGCCTACAGGTTAGCTTTGCCACCAGCTTTATCTAGAATGCATGACGTATTCCATGTAGCTATACTGAGAAAATACATTCCAGATCCATCCCACATAATCAGTTATACATAAATAGAACTTAAAGATTCATTAGCTTATGAAGAAGCACCAGTACAGAACTTGGACAGAAAGACACAAGAATTGCGTACCAAAGAAATTCAGCTAGTAAAAGTTTTGTGGAGAAACCATTCTATAGAAGAAGCTTTATAGGAGCTTGAAGAAGAAATTAAACAGAAATACCCACACTTATTTAATGAGTTATAGTAATAGTTAGTATGATAAAGATAAAGTTTGTTTATTATATAGTGATATTTATGTTGTACTTTAGGTTATAGGGTAGATGGTATTTTGGTTTTGGGGAAATTTTTCTTTTTAAATATATTTGTAATCTCCCAGAACTTCGAATGTAGCCACGGTGTTCCTCCACCATAAGTGAAGGTAAGTAATAAAATAAGTAGACAATTTTTCTTTAGAGAATAATGTTTGGTACGAATAGTAAATTTCAAGGACGAAATTTTATAAGGAGGCGAGAATGTAGAGACTCGGATAATTTTCATAAATTAATAACAAGAGAAATAGAGAAAACAAGGTCTCGTCGACGAACATAGAGGCTTCGTCGACGAGCATACATAAGGGTCTCGTCGATGAGGACATGTCTCGTTGACGAGAAGATACCGAGAGGCTATTTTCCAAGTTCTAAATTTCGTCGACGAGGAGTACGCATATGTTCCTCATCAATGAACGTCCTTCGTGACCTCATTGACGAAGTGACGTGGCTCGTCGACGAATGCCAGTATATGAATAGCCTAAACTTGATTTTTCAGCTGCATCTCACGATCAGAATCCTCTCTTTCTCTCTCTTTCATCCCCTTCCCCTTCTCTCTAAGCTTTCGGGCCAGATTCTTGCCAGTTTGACAACTGAGGCCACCACGATGCTCTTGGTAAAGTTCTCTTCAAGTCTGCTGGAGCGGATCATTGGTGGGGCTAGTTTAAAATTCATCACAATCTCAGGGTAAGACATTTTATTTAGTATTTTCCTTTCCCACAGTTATAAGAAATGTAGTAAACGAAGAAATATTGATATTTTGTTCTGGGAGATGTTGTTTTCAGGGTGTTGAGTGGGGAACCCTGTAGGTGTAAGGCCAGAATACAATAGGGGCTTTTCGGAAATTAGGTAAGGGAAATATGCTATGCTAGGGAGTTTTTAGAATGTATAACAGAAGATTTTGTATGTATATTTACAAGCATGTTGATCAGTTTATTTTTCCAGAATATCATGAGTGTTATTATTTCAATGATTTTACATATATAAAGCATGAGATTTTAATTACACATTTGTGTGGAATGAGTTTATTATAGTTTAATATGTTGATTATGAAATTTTACAGATATCCAGTTATACAAGTATTTTAGCAGAAAGTAAGATTTATAACATTTTTCAGAGTAACATAATTTATAAACCATATCACTTAGACAGATAATACAGATATTACATACAGATGTTACAGATATTTCAGATAGATAATATAGATATTACAGACAGATTTTAGAGATAGTTTAGATAGATATTACAGATATTTCAAATAAATATTTCAGATATTACAGCTCAGATTTATAGTGTTATGGTTGCTTTGAAATCATGTTAAAACAGCAAGATAAGTATATATAGTATTACACAGTATCAGATCCCTGAGGAAATTTCAGACATATACAAACAGCAGAGCATGGTAGCATTGCTATTTTAGATAGAGTGCAACCACATAACTCAGATAGTATGTGGATTCCATCTAACCGTGCCAGGAGAGATTGCAGTCTCCCCAGCAAGCTGGGTTGAGGTGGCCGGTTAGACGAGATAGATTTGGAGATTTCCCGAAGAGATTGTAGTGGGCTAGATTGGCAGATGATAGAGATAAAGTTTGTTTATTATATAGTGATATTTATGTTGTACTTTAGGTTATAGGATAGATAGTATTTTGGTTTTGGGGAAATTTTTCTTTTTGAATATATTTGTAATCTCCCAGAACTTCGAATGTAGCCACGGTGTTCCTCCACCATAAGTAAAGGTAAGTAATAAAATAAGTAGACAATCTAGCCCACTGGTAGGCCAACCAGTGTAAGTCCAGCCTACGAGCCCTGTCGTGAGGGGTTAAATCATGACATACAAATCCCAAGGTATTAGCAGAAGTTCCTATGTACAGATATATCACACAACAACAGTTATATTATAATATTAGCAGTATGTATGAATAGAAGTTTATTTTAGCCAAAGAGGGACCCCTAATCAACATGTTCGAAGTTTATTTTTATACCTAGAAGGGTTTACAACTGATTGATTTCAAATTAGGAAAGTTTTGGTAGAAATCTCACGAAGAAGATTGCTGGGCTCAATAACTTGCGACCTGCTCGCACCATGTTCTTCCCCTAGTTGCGCCTTGGTTGATACTCTCAAGAAAAATCTTTAGTCAGGCTTGTGTTCATTTGACTTGGTCACACCTTCAAGGTTCCTGGCCGCGCCTTTGGTCGATAGCCTTAGTAGCTCAGCTTCAGTTAGCACTTTGGAGTTTTCATTTTGTGACCTGGTCGCCCCTTGTGACTGCTGGTCGCACCACATGGTTGAACAGTATGTTTGCATTGGTATATAGAGGCTTTGGAGACTTGATTGAGCACTTAGTTGAGCCTTGTGCTTCCCAATTACTTTCTTGGCTTCTTATATTGCTTAACTCCTCAGTTTAAGCTCCAATTTCCTGAAACATGAACAAACCACGCATAACTCCAAACTATGATAAGAAAGGATAATTACAAGGGGAATGAGAACAAAACATAGGTAAATGGGGGCCTAAAATAATATATTTTATGAAAACATTAGTATTCTTAACTACATCGTTTTGTAAGTTTGGGGACTGGTGAAGGTAGCATGGGTTGGATATGGGTACTTTGTGAGGTTATCACGAAAGGTCTGGGGGTATCACGTGTGGCACAAGTTGGAGATGTTTTCCAGGTGTAACTTTTGGCTGAGGTGGAGTACTATACCGGGAGAGAACTCTAGTAGGCTCGCCAAGGCTTGCGTCCTTAACTACTAAAAATAATATTTATAAAACCTAACCTTATCCCAAATTCAGTAGAAAGTGGAAAAGTTGGGTGTCAATTCTCAACGACTCAAAGATCAGTTATCAAACCACTTCCAAATTAATCTATTATAGCCTTGTGTTAAAGAAAAGTAAAATATGATATTTTTTTTAGGTTATTTTTCTATCAACTACTAGAAAGCATGTAAATGAAAGCGTGTAAATCTAACTTAACTCTACTCTTACAAAGCAATGCTTAATCATGAATGACTCCTGGGATGTTGTTTGCATAATCTAAGTTCAGTGAGTTTATCACATTAAACTAACCGAAACCCGGCTAAACAATCCAAGGAGTCGTTTGATGGCATAGAGTAGCAAGGGTGCACCTCTGTGGGATACTGTAGCCCAATATGTGTACCTGACTAAAGTTGTAGAAGTACTTATCCCGTCAACCAGACATTCATCACAACCAAGTGGTAAAGGAAAGAATTTAAATGAAAGCGGTAAAGAGAAAGCATGTAAAAGATCATCCCTTTAGTATTTAGAACGTTTTTCACTAACACTAGAAGGTACAAGAGAGTGATCGTGTAATATACATGGAGAGCACATGAACGCCGCCAGTTGTCACAAGTCGTTGGACACTTCACACACAAACTGAAATAGGAATTGAAATCTAATCTAACTAATCTACAATGGCTCTCAATGACATCTTAACTCTGTCACTAACCTAAAAGAGGCCAAAGAGGAACCCAGAGCTCATCTTCAAAGCAATTATTTATAGGCTCTAGGGTTTACAAGGTTTGATTTTTAGTTTAAGAAAGTTTGTAGCAAATCTTGCGCAGAAGATCATTGCACTGGACCAAGTTGCTTCCATGCTTCCTTTGTGTACGCCTTGGTCAATTCTCCCACGAAAGCAGGGATTTGAATCTTCAGCATTGTTGACTCAGTCATGCTAGGAGGTCTTGATAGTCAAGTTAATGGTCAAGGCTTGCAGGATCTAGAACTTTAGGGAATCTCAAGTACTCGACATAGTCACCCTTCATGGTCTCTCTAGTCGAACACTTCGTCGAGGCTCTCGGCAATTCTAATCTCAGTTTTGGTTCAGTATCTCGATGTGGTTGCCCTAGAGAGTCACTTGGTCGATCCTTACAGTGATTCTTCCTTAGTCCAAACTTGGGAACTTGCTAGTAAAGACTTAGTCACCCCCTTATGCTGCTAGTCGCACCACTTCGTCGAGCAAAGCCTTATTGTCCTTTGATGACTTGGAGCTTCTGGAGTTTGGCTGAGTATCTAATTTGAGCTTTGTGTGTCTCCAAGTTCTCCTTTAGCTTCTCATACGCCTAATTCCTCGGTATTAACTTTTTTTTTTCTTAAAAAGACAAACCAACCTTGCATAGCTCTGAATAATGATAACTCTAAGAAATTACATAATAAAACAAGGACAAAAAAATGTAAATGAGACTCTAAAATCATAAATTTTAGGGACTCATCGCAACCCCCAACTTACACTTTTCTAGTCTTTGAGTAAAGCAAAAACTAAGAAAACTACCAAATCCTATCTACCTCCTCTTTCATGGGAAACACTGTTGCATTTACCATATGCAGCAAGGCTTTAAACCCCTAGGTTGATCCTATTGGATGAGTTCTAGTCTTGTGAGGGTTTCTAAAGTGATACCCACAAACACCAATTTCAATGAACATAGAATGAAGATACACATACAACACAGGTATACCATTTCACATACAAGAATATCACCTAATTACATGCGAGCTCATTTCTTCCCAACTCTGTTATGCACTCAACTTTGAAGTAAGTTACTCATGCAAGTCTCATCATTATATAGTCATTAAGAATAATATCCTCACATAAATCCAACCAGCAATTACAATTCAAAGTTAATGTAGCCATATAAATTCAAGTATAAATAGGTGAGGTTACAAGGCATGTGTAAAGTGCAGGACTCGTTACACTTAAGACATCCAAGGACACCTACAGAATAGTCGGCTTGACTCAGCCTCACTAGTAAACTCTCAAAACCACTCAAAAGATGGGTTCACTCATCATATGTGAGGAGGAGTGTCATGATCAAACATCCCACATATTGTAAGGAACAAGTGCTAATTATATGGAGTGGGCTAGTATAAAAAAGGATCCAGGCTATTTGTGAGGTGTCGGGTCCTTCACCCTAGCATTTTCTCACCTACTCGCCATATCCAACCAAGACCACCCTAGATCAACTTATTCAAAGACTAGTCATGAATACATCTGAGGCATTGGGCTGCTGAAGAGTCTTCAAATGTGTAGAACATGTGTCGTGTCCCTAGCTTGACTTTTATTGTAGTTGTGTGGAGTAGGTATTAATCAGGAGTATTTCTTTTTCTTCTTCTGCTCATTCTTTAATTTCTTTCTTTTCATAGTTAGCTAGGACAATCGTTACACTTCTTTTGTTGTCTTCATACCACCAATGAGAATTAAGCTCGAACAAGAGTCCATGAAATAAGTTTATCTCCAGGGATGGTTCAGCCTTCACATCTTAAGTAGCCTACAAGACCTAAGTTTCTATTTCCCCACTTGATGTCACCTCTAGGCTAACAAATGCAAGAATAAAACTAGTATACAAAGAATATCCAAAAAAAGGGGTAGTTGAGTTTCAAAAACTCTGAGTTGACGTCAAAACACAAAAAGAACGAAAAATGGCTCAATAGTACCTCATAAGGTGTCATAGTCGCCATGGGTGCTCTCTTAGTGCTCTCAAGGACCCCCTAAGTGTTACGAGTCCCGTAAACATGTGTTTTTAGCCTCATGAGATAACATGTAGATACAGGAGTTTATATAGCTAGATTAACAACAACGAACCACTAGCCAACCTACATAGAGTTACAGTCCCTAGGTTTGCCATATAAAGGGAAATTAGACATAAATGACCCACTACATTGTCAGGGAGCATAACAGGGTCATGTTAGTGATGGGCCTAAACATGTAACTTTTAGGTTATATGCAAGTGTGTAAAGGGTATAAATTAGTGTTAATTATGGCAAATTCCAAGTGTTCACTGAAAAATTTAAATTTTTGTCGTTTTGTGCTAAAAGATGTCATGCAATGTTTCCTACCTCCTCCTACCCCAACTTAGAACTTCAATGTCCTCACTAGAGTGTTGAAAAGAAAGGTCCTAGGATAAAAGGCAGGAAACACAACATAATGCCATTGAGCTCAAATGGTGTACCTGTAAGAAATACATATAATCCTAAAAACATGCATGCAAGACCACACTGTGGCACAAAGACCAGTAGACCAGAAACACCATGTCCTATCATTTAAATTTATAGGCAATATAATATACATACATCATCAGTACAACCCTTCCAAATTATGGTGTTGTAAAAAGAAAATAGGAAAAAATGAGACAGAAACAAATGTGTGCCTTAGTAGCACGAACAGTCATTTCCAACTACAGCCTAGATGGTCATTCCTAATCCTAAGCTAATCCATCTTGGAAGATCCACTACCATCATATGTAGAATCACCCTCTCCTAAATTCCAAAATGCGTTAGATGAAGTACCAACCTCAAATTGGCGGCCCTCGGATGACTTTACACTCAAGGCAGCCCCCTCCTCTGTAGAAACGTAAGTTGGGGAAACTGGGGCTGGTGATGGCACACAAGTAGGTACCTGAGAGGCAGGCTCAAGTGCCACTAGAGGAGTTGATGAATTAAAGGATGGAGAGACTGTTCTAGATCGACTATACTTCCAAATGATAGGAGGTGGTTGGACTTGCAGTGGGACAAGCAGTCATGGTGAATCCTCTGGTAGAATGAGAGCGGTAGTCATAATCGAGGCTGATGGAGCAGATGCCAGAAGAGCTTATGGCTGGAAGACTGGCACTATACTGCCAACATCCACAAGAAGTTGAACGGGGGGCTAAGATTCGTGTGCTATGACAACTAGTGTAGAGGCCTCCTCTTCCCTTTCATCAGAGGACTCAATCTCAATCATGATTTCCGGACTAACCGGGGACTTGGCTTAGGGACTGGGAGATTGATCGGCTGGCGGATGCATTATTAGGGAAACTTCTAGAGATGAAGGATGACATGGAGACGCAGTAGCTACAGGAGGTTGAGCTGGGGCTGTAGTTTGTTCTGCTGTAGTAGCAAACTTCAAAAGGATAACAAATTCCACAGCCTGCGGGAAGCAGAAATGCAAAATCTCAAATAGAGCTTGAAAACCATGGGGCATCTCCATCCACGTATCCACCACCTTAGAATGAAGGAGCTCCAAATCATGGTGCAACTGGCCCAAATCCTCTCTAGTTAGAGAAACAGAGTGGGATACAAATGGAGGTTAGGATGCGGCTGATGTGGAGGGTGCATCTGTTGTTCTCTTCTTCTTTTTCGATGCACGGTAAGGAGGTGGACCTAGTAGCCATGTGGGCGCACCTCCGGGAATGTATATGAAATATGGGACCTGACGCTCAAAGCTCGGGGGACCTTCAAAAGGGGCCCACTGATTAACCTTTAATCTAGCAGTGGCAACCATTTGTAAACTCTGATGCCATGTCCTTTTTATAGTGACCTCACCAATGGGGATGTGGGCATTTGGGTCTCCTAGGTTGATTTTCAGTTGCCTAAGCATGGCCATAATCAACTGTGCATAGGGGATAAGGGGTCGTATTGGTTCCTTAGAAGATTGACCATGGGTCGCCCTTAGTGGCGATCTCCTTAACTTTGGGTGCTTGACATTTCTCACATAGAAATTAATCATTTCGCCCTTCATCATCTGAGGAATACTCACCTTCAATTTTCTATGGATAGTGTAGAGAGCTTGAAGGTGTATCCCTCACTGCTCAGAGTGGTGACCAGATGCACAAATGTTACACTGCAGAATCAAATCCCATAGGAGCAAGTAATCAGGTACTCGACTTTGAGCTGTACAAGTACCCTGCATCGTAAGACTACTATCATAATATTGCCCATGGAACATCTGGTAGATAATGTGATGAACATCGATGGAATCAGATTCTTCCCATGGGATGTCATCGACTTCCTGATGGGGCCACGCATGGTCAATTAAATCAGTGGTGAGCTCAATCGACATGGCCTGGACTATAGTCGTCCAGATGCCAGTCTGTGGGTCGTGGAGCATGTTCTGATAAAACTCCTTAATCAACATAGGATGGTAGAAGTTAGTTGGAGGGGTCATATAATGATCAAATTTTCGCATCTTTAGAATGTCGACGAAACATTTTTGTCTTTCATGGCCTTGAGTGTCATCTAGCTTGAATGTATACATCAATAGAAAATCATAGTCATCCAAATACAACCGATGTATCACCTATTGTTTCCTTTTATTTGGTTCTCAGTGGTTAGCCCGGCCCCTCAATGGTGCTGGTATGGGTGGTGTAGACTCGGACCCAGATGAAGATTCATCCTGTAACAAAATAGGAGCTCTTGTACACTTAAAAGGTGGGTCTGTGCGACCGAGGTGGCTTGGAGGAAGCCTTGGACACTGGTCATTAGGGCATTTTATGATTATTTTTGAAGAATGGAAGAAGCAAAGGGGAGAGTTACTCACTAGAAACCCTAGATGCGTCGTGGCCCAGGAGTCTCCGTCCAAATGGGGTTACGATCCGAGGCTAGGGTTTATCGGAATGAGTGTTGAACTTCCGTCAGGAGTGAAGAATGAATAGGTGAGGTGCAGTCGTCACGATGGAGTCAGTGCAACGACATCTAATAGAGAAGTAGGAGATTTTGGAAGCTGAAGATTGTGAGGGAAAAAAAGTTTTCTAACCGGCCCTACATATCCCCGACTAGGTCGTATGAGTCGCTATGCTAGTCGCCCTTGTAGTCACACCCCACACTTCTCCTAAGATTTATTCTAAAGAATCTATACTTATTTAATCTATTGATTACATCTTAAGGACTCAAAAAGAAAATAAAAATGCTCGGGTTGCCTCCCAAAAGTGCTAAGTTTACCACTGCCTTCAGCCACACGCGGTGAAGGTACTCGTCTAAGTCAACCTAGTTCGATAAGCATGTCTTCGTCCGCTTCATTTGTGAACCATGTCTTACTTACCCAAATGCTTCCTTCTAAACAGGAGGCCAAATGACGGACTGAGAGAATCTACTCATATGGGTCATCCAAGTTAAATAGGGGAGTGTTCTCAGGTTGAAGTATTTCCCCTAAAGGGTTCCTCCATAAGATTGAGGGGGTCATGTCAACACATTCCTCGATCATATCAACATCAAAAATTTTGTAGACTAGCCAAGGCTTGGGTCCTTAACTACCAAAAATAATATTTATAAAACCTAACTTAATCCCAAGTTCAGTAGAAAGTGGGGAAGTCGGGTGTCAATCTTCAGGGACTTAAAGCGCAGTTATCAAACCACTTCCAAATTAATCTATTGCAGTCTTGTGTTAAAAAAAAAGTAAAAGATGATATATTTTTTTAGGGTATTTTCTATCAACTACTGGAAAGCGTGTAAATGAAAGCATGTAAATCTAACTTAAATCTACTCCTACAAAGCAAAGCTTAATCATGAATGACACCTAGGATGTTGTTTGTGTAATCTAAGTTCAGTTTCAGTGATTTTACTGCATAAAACTAACTGGAACCTAGCTAAAAAATCCAAGGAGTCATTCGATAGCATAGAGTAGCAAAGGTGCACCAACCGTCCAAAGCACAGTCAGGAACCGGAGTATACTCTATCACAACGATCACGAGAACCTCTGTGGGATATTGTAGCCCAATATGTGTACCTGACTGAAGCTGTAGAAGTGCTTATCCTGCCAACCAGACATTCATCACAACTGAGCGGTAAAGGAAAGCATTTAAATGAAAGTGGTAAAGAGAAAGCATGTAAAAGATCATCCCTTTAGCATTTAGAACATCTGTCACTAATGCCAAAAGGTACAAGAGAGTGATCATGTAATATACATGGAGAGCACATTAACGTCGTCGGTTGTCACAAGCCGTCGGACACTTTACACACAAATCGAAACAAGAATTGAAATATAATCTAACTAATCTACAATGGCTCTCAATGAGATCTTAAGTCTGTCACTAACGTAAGAGAGGCCAAAAAGGAACCCCGAGCTCATCTTCAAAGCGATTAATTATAAGCTCTAGGGTTTACAAGGTTTTATTTTCAATTTAGGAAAGTTTGCAGCAAATCTCGAGCAGAAGATCTTCACTTTTAACTATGCTTCCCTTGTGTGCGCCTTTGTCGATTCTCCTGGGAAAGCATGGATTTGAATCTTCAGTATTGTCGACTCAGTCGTGCCATGGGGTCTTGATAGTCGATTTGATGTTCGAGGCCTGCAGGATCTCGAACTTCAGGGAATCTTAGGTACATGACATAGTCGCCCTTCATGGTCTCTTTGGTCAAACACTTCGTAGAGGCTCTCAATAATTATGATCTCAGTTCTGGTTCAGTATCTCAATGTGGTCACCCTGGAAAGTCACTTGGTCGAGAACTTGGTTGGTCTTTGCAGCAATTCTACCTCAATTTGAACTTGGGAACCTGCGAGTAAAGACTTAGTCGCTCCCTTATGCTACTAGTCACACCACTTCGTCAAGCAAAGCCTTATTATCCTTTGGTGACTTGGAGCTTCAGGAGGTTGGTTAAGTATCTGATTTGAGCTTTGCGTGTCTCCAAATTCTCTTTTAGCTTCTTATACGCCTAATTCCTCGGTTTTATCCTTTTTTTTTCTGAAAAGATGAACAAACCTTACATAGCTCTGAACAATGACAACTCTGAGTAATTACATAATAAAATAAGGATAAATAAAGGTAAATAAGGCTCTAAAATCATGCATTTTAAGGACTCACCAAACTCCTCAAGTTAGATATTGGAGCTAAGTATGCTAGTGTTCAAGGAGTTTTGTGAACAGGGCATCGTGTTTGTAGGGCTTGCAAGGGACTTCTTGGTGAAGTCAGTGAGTATGGTGGGTTTCTTAATTAATTGATTTCCAAAGGTATCACTAGATGGGAGAGTTGCAGAAGAGGCTTGGATAGGCTATGCGGTAGACTTCTCTAGCTTGAGAGAGTTTAGAGGTCGAACCATGCACATTTCTAGTGAGGTGGGATTTAGGCTTGGTGTGATGTATGGATGGTACATCTTTTTGGTACATAAGAAAGATAGGTTCAAGTTGGGTGATCCAATGGCAAACAGGGTGGTGATTGGTGGATACATGGTTTTAAGTGTTGAAGCCATGGAACAGCGTACTCAGGTAAATGAAGAGAAACGGGTGCCAGAAAGATGCAGTGGCAGCAATGAACATGTTGTGTAGGTGGAGTTGGAGACTCAGGGCAGAAGTGTAGGGAGTTCTAGCTCAAAAGACTTGTGGTATAATAGGATAAGCTGGAGCAAAAAGGAGATTATGATGCAGGTGGAGTTAGAGACTCAAGGAAGAAGTGCAGGGAGTTCTAGCTTAGGAGACTTGTAGTATCATAGGATAAATTGGAGCAAAAAGGAAATTGTGATGCAGGTAAAGTTACAAATTCAGGGCAGAGATGACATTGGTCATAATGAAGGGGGTTGAAGCTCGGGATACCAGCAAGATCACAATGGGCTCAGAGACACTATTAGGCCACTGCTCAAGTATAAATATCTAATGTATTATGCATCCATTACTACCAAGAAGGATCCTACTTCCTTTCAAAAGGCAGTGGATGACCAAGAGAAGGGTAGGTGGATAGGTTCCATGGTGAAGGAAATGGAGTTACTAATAAGAATCAGATGTGGGGGTTGGTGGAGCTCCCAAAGGGGGAGAGGAAGATAGGGTGCATGTGGGCAAATATTCTATTATGTGAGTGACATGCCGATTGCTAGGAAGGTTCTGACTTAGGTAAATCAGTTAGGAACTCTATTGAGAAATTAAGTTGACATGAAGGTTTTGAGTGCTACAAGAATATTCTTGGCTTGGAGAATTGCAAGAGTAAAGTTACATAGAGATTGAGATTATCTCGGGGTGACTTTATGGTCATAGCTGCAGGGAGATTGAGGTTATCTTAAGGTGGCTGTGTGGACTAAACTATAGGGAGATTGTGGTTATCTCAGGGTGGTTTTGTGGATCAAGTGTTGGAGAGGTTTAGCATGGTTAATGTTAAACCGGTCACTGGTACACCATTGGTGAATATAAGTAAGTAGTCTACCGCTCAGTACTTAAAGACGAACGGTGATGTTTGAGATGTGTCAAACATTTCCTATGCCAGTGTAGTTGGGTTCTTTGATGAGCAACAAAGTGATTTGTTAGTTGTGAGGTTCGCAGATGTAGACTACACATGGGACTTGGATGACAGAAGGCCTACAATGGGGTATGTTGTTGGAAGTTTAGGGTACAATTTTAGAGTGTGCTAGTTACAATTGGATCAGAGTACTTGGTAGATGCAGAGGCTGCCAAGGTAGCATTACGGTTTCAAGGATCGTTCAAGGTGCTGGGTGTTCATCTAGGTAGAGTTCCTGTTACCACGGTCAAGTTCAAGTGTTGTTTAGACTTGGTTTACATCTCTAGGTGTTATACAAGAGGTGGGTCCCAATCTACTAACTCGGGTGGAGCAACAGGGTTATGCTTTCTTATTTCTCCTAAGTGGTGAATATTCACCAAGGTGGAGATTGTTGGGGATATGACTTATATTAAGAGTGGAACGCATGTACCAGGGAAAGCACTATGAAGAGAGGGAAAAAGAGAGAGACGCAGGATGGCAGCCTTGAGGGCACACCATCGACTGTTTGGGTGTAACCATTGACTATTTCAGACAGTGCTGCAGAGGTGTTTTTCTTGGCTTCAAACCATCAACTGTTTGGCCTAAACCGTGGATGGTTTCACTCGTGGATGTCACAGAATTTTGATTAGGAGATCAGTATATTGGGAGTTATTAGAGGAATTTCCTCCGGGGGATCGCTACAGAAGTGTTTTAGATTAAGTAGAAGTCTTCTATACACATTAGATTAGTATATAATCATTATTATGTAACCCTAGATTGATTACGCTTGGTGTAAGCTTCAAGGGCTTTGTAAGCTTTATTGAAATAGTAAAAACAATCGCTGCTCTTGTGGACGTAGGCAAAGTGTCGAACCATATAAATTCTTGTGTCTTTTGGTTATTACTTTCATTGATTCTCATTGTTAAGTGGTTGCCTGTTTAGTATAGTTCATCATCGAGTGCTTGCATGCTTGTTCCATTGATTGTTTCGTAAGAGTTCGTTTGAGGTCTTCCACTGGGCACACTTGGCACCAACAATTGGTTTTTGAGTGGTGATTGTTTGTGAAGAACAATTGGTGTCAGAGCCGGGTGATTATTGGTGTGGCGAACAACATTAAAAAAAAAATTATATATGCCATGCCAATCATTTTAATTTTATCTATATGTGGTTTAATTTTTTACATTTAAATTAATTTGAAGATTTTTATTTTAGCTTGCATTGCACTGTTTTATATCATTATCATATGTGCTAAGAGGAGGCACGTAACACCATGTGTAATCAATATGGATTAGTCATAACACAAAATTTGGGATAAAAAAAATATCTCTCGATATGGTAGCTTAACTTCTCGTAGCAAGAATTGAACAAGTACCTATTGCAAATAGATGTTGTCTCCTCAACTTATATTTGCATGGAGGACAATCTCGCTGAGGACTTTATTTTTTTATTTTTTTTATAAAATTAAGTTGCATTTGGTGTTTCTTCCAATCTCGAGTAAGCAACACCTCTTACATGAGCAATGATTACAAAAGTATAAAATGAGCAAACAAGTAAGCCTTGTTACTCACAATTATAATGATAATGGAAAAAGCTTAAGTACCAAGACTATGCTCCTTATTGGAAATGGGGTCAAGGAATCCTTAGTAAAAACTTACAAAAATGTAAAAAGCATCCTCATCACCTTTAATAAGGAGCTTTATATACTTGTTAACAATTTTTTTGAACATTAGATACTCATTGAAAATCATATTGGAAGCGGGGAGATTGTCATTCAAATTAATGGGCATGTTTATTTTCACTTCAAAAAAAAAAATTGAGGGATTTTTTCTATGAGGCATATGAAGGCCCATTTTGTTGTACTTCTTCATGTCTCTATTTTTAAGCAAATTGCACAGTTGGTTGCTAAACTATTAACTAAATCCTATTATTTCCATTGGACTTTCAATTGTTCTAATTAGCTTCACAAAGTGTTGCAATGTCCATTGTTCAATCCAAAGGAGATGCCTATTAGTTATACCTACTTATGTGGAAGGGGCTTTTTCATGCATAGTAGTGTGGATCTCCCCAAGCCAATGTTACTTCTTTTTGTGAAAGTTATTCCATGCAAAAACGTACCTCAACTAGATTTTTCATCAGGGAAGAGGAAAAAGATATATATGGTCCTCTTAATTTGATATGGGTGGAAGAAAAGGAAGAAAAGTTGAGCAATCATAGAGGGATAATGCCCCTAAACACATTAAGAGGGTGCTTCCATCACTAAATTTTGTTCGAGTTAACTCTAAACGCTATGTCAAAAACTGAGAAAGGTTTACCGCTAGTTGGAAGTCATGAAGCGTACAAGATGATTTTAGTTAGCTATGATCATGGAGTTTATAAAGACCAAGCTTGAAGACTTGGAGAATTTTTGTAATGTATATTGCAAATGGGACCTATGTAACTACACTACCTTGAATAATGTGACAAAACTCATAGGCGACCTTAGTTGGACTCTAGGCACTATAATATTCATGAAAAATCTAGTGTCACCCTTCGTACGGGAACCTACCTTCTTTTGCTTTGTAATCGTGGGAGTTAACCTTGGAGGTCTAGATGAAGATGGCCATTTGGGTGATTTGTCCTTGTATGGAGCAAGATCCTTTTTGCGGGCTACCTTAGAAGTGCCCCTTTGGAAGGTGACATTCGCCCAGAATTTGTTGAAGGTCTCAGACAAAAAGTTGTTAAATCACTAGGACTACCATTTGTTATAAAATAGGGTGGTCTCCGAGCAAAGCCCACAGGGCAAAAAAAAAAAATAGATGTGCATTTGGGAGAGTGCATGATGTGATGGATCCACTCCACATCATTCGGATCCTTGAAGATCGCCCCCTAAGAATTTATTAGCAAAGGTAGGTTGAAAGGGGATTGGAATGGCTTGCAACAAACCAAAATAGTGAGCGTAGAAGTTTGGATTGTTGAGCTTTTGGATGCACTTGTCATTCTTCAACCCCTCAATCATTGTTTAGTAATGAAGAGTGCAGGTTATCAAAATGCCCACTTAGATTTCCTCATAATCTTCATAAAGCCATGAGAGGCTTGAATTGAGCAAAGAAATGGGTGCCATGTAGAACTCTCTCTAGCTTCATGGGTATAGAGACTTTGAAGTTTCTCCTTCAGGATTGGTAATAAGGAATAGAAAAGGAGGAAGAATCAAGCATAAATCAAAGTTAAATCAAATGGCTAAGACTGCTGGCAGATTTCTGGCAAGTTATAAGAAATATATGAGTATACATAACTGTAGGATCTAAGGTCTTTTCTTTTTCCTTTTGGTGCCACCAAATTAGCTAACCCTCATTTAAGGAGGGAAGGCACTCAAGGGCTCAGCGCAATACCCTAACCCTCAGCTAGCCAAGCCTCCAAATTCTTGTAGGCCTTGACAATATTTATTAAGGTTGGATAAAAGATGAACTTATGTAGCCAAGAAAGTTGTGCATTCCATATTAGACATCAAGGCATCTTCTTTGCTTTTGTGGGCAACCAAAAATCTTGATTATGAGGTTTTTAAGTAGAAGAGATCCACCTCAGCCTTGGTTTCGATCAAGGCACTCACATTTTTTCCTATGAGGTGAAAGCCAAAAGCACAGCCTAATCCAAAATATTTGTGGTCATCTAGTTGAACCAAAAGACAAAAGAGTTGGCATTAAGTAACTAGAAGATGCAAAGGGGACCCCAAGACTTTAGGGAAACAAGCTTCATTCCTAGTAAACTGTATAAAGTTATAAATGCCAATTGTATTTTGTTGGTCCTTAAAGGTGATTTACACTCAGTTTATCCAATGGAGATAGTCTTTTGGCACAGTTGGCCAGAACCAAAGGGAGGATTTGTTCTTTAAAGCATTCATATCCAAGGGAATTCGTTCCATAAGAGTTGGGACCTTGTAGTTTTATGCGATATAGTCCGCAAAGCGGGTGAAGAAAGCTCCAAAAAGAAGGGGACTAGGATGATAAACCCTTTATCCTTGGTTGTGAAGCATGATTCTCCATTTCGAGGCTCCTCTCTATGAATCAATCACCATTTCTTTAAGATTTTTTCTTTCGCCCTTGGCCACATGAAAGGAGGCTCCATTCTTAGTGGGAGTAGAGTCCTCAAAGTTGTTGACAATAGGTATCTTGGCTTTGGAAGCCATGGATGCAAAACATGGGAAGGAAAAATGAGAAACTCGAAAATATAATCACTAAAAAGAGAAAATTGGAGGGCCTAGAGCAAAAAGAGTGGCAAAGATGAGATTTTCAAACAAAGGAAGGAGGTACAAGAAGCTTAAAGTTGGTCAACAGTGGTAGCAAAGGAAGGTGACAAAAATAAAAATAAAGGAGGGGCCTATAAATAGCTTTGGAGAGTTCAAAATTATGGGGGAAAATCACCCTAATGTGCACTCCCCCCTCCCCTTCCCTCCCCACCCCCCAAAAAAAATAATCTTTGAGGAGATCCGGCAAGGTGGCCATAAGAAATCAATAAGGTGTTGACAAGGGTGAAGATCCACCATCCCCCACTAAAACAAGGAGGCCCTATTATGAAGAAGTGCTCAATTAAGTAGACATCAAGCTCAATCTGAGTCACCCATGGGGGATTATATAGGGGTTTCTATGAAGAGGTCAACAGGCAAAAATTCCAACTCCACATGACCACAGTTGACAAACTAGAGTACATGATTCTGATCTATGTGAAGCCTCTAAAAGAAAGGTGCCCTTGAAGGAAATGTAAGATTTTTTTCACAAAAGAAGGAAGTAAAGGAAGCTCAAGGTTAGTTGTCAATGGTAGCTAAGGAAGGTGAGAAAAGGAAATTAGGGAAGACGGAGACCCTTAAATAGCTTCAAGGAGTTTAAACTTTTGAAGGTTAAACATCCTAATGATTAATTTCCTTAATAAGGCCAAGAGATGCAACTTCCAAAATGTGGGCATGCAGTACTCAACACAGAGAGATGGAGTGAATACCTTGAGGGACTATCAGCAATCATCTAAGAGATGTGGCTAGAAAAGAGCCCTACAATTTAAGGCATTTGATTCAAGTAATAGCTGCTTATTTATGAGCATTAATTGCTTAAATTAGTGACTATGCATGGGGAGGGGGGTATTTCTTGTGCAATCCTTGTGCACCTCTCCACCACCTCCCTTGCCAAGGAGTCCTAGCAAGTTGGCCATGAGAATTGAATCATTGACAAGGGTTGGGAGTGAAGATCCACCATTTCCCACCAAAATGAGGAGGCCTTATTACCAAGAAGCGCTTAATTAAGCAGACTTCAACCCCAATCTAAGTTACCCATGGGGGCTCATATAGGGGTTTCCAAAGAAAGGCCACTAATAAGAAATCGCAAGCTTGTATACCTTAGTTGACAATCTACAATACATAATTCTGATTCACACAAAGTAAAAGGAAGGTACCCTTGCAGGAGAGATGAAGATTGTCAAATTTACAATAAATGTTAGTGTCTAGGGATTCAGAAGTTAGTTGAAATTATAGTGATTTAAGCAAGAGTAATCAATTTGAAATATTTGTAAACTTAGAGTTGATTTGATGTTGGTATAAATGAAAAATAATTAGATACACCGAGTGTATACACCCAATCTAATTTGATTGTGCTATGTGTGTGTCTATATAATTAAATTAGATAATTTTTTACACACATGAAGAAATTAAGTTAGATATGATGTATATACCCGGTGTATCTAATAATTTCTTTGGTATAAATAGTCTTGCTTTCAATTTTGTCAAGAATATTTTGAACATATTACAACTACCCCAGTGCTAATACATTTGGCTCTCTCTCTCTCTCTCCACCATCTTCCTCTTTACTCTCCTACCTCATCTAATCCGAGTTAGTTAACCTCCTTCATTTTCACCCTCTTACGATTTTTCTAACGCACTCCCTTGTTAAATAGGAACACATCCCTACACCTCAAAAGGACATAAACATAAAATTTTAACTCGCTGTTTCTATAACACCTCCCCTACTTAAAAAGTGTTTGCTCCAAAAGTCATAAAAATTTCTTGTTATACATCAAATACTAATAAAAATTGAAAATGCATGGTTAAAAGTTTTTTAAAAAAAAAATTTAATACAATAATGTTAGGATCAAAGGAGTCTATGGGTGGGCTTGATACATATGGGTGAACACCAACTTGACCCAAAAGCTTAAACCTATTGGGTCTTAGGCCCAACCATGTATATAAGCACCCATCATTCACTCTAATTTTCCAATGTAGGACAAGCTTACAAGTGAAATTCTCAACAATCTCCCCCTTTAGGTTATACACACAACAAATAATGTGTGAAATTAAAACTTTATTATATATTTTATTTTATTTCTTATTTTTCTTCATACTTAAACATAAAAGGGTAAACTAATCTTCCATATTTTTGTAGTGTCTTTAAAATTACAAACGGGTCTTTGTCTTCTTTTCTTCTTCCTCCAATCAAGGACAATGGGAGAGCTGAATATAGAGGAGAGGATATACATTAAAAGTGAAGGGCTTATCCATCTTGACAGTGAAGCCATGGAATGATGTGCATTCTTTGAAACTTCATGGAGCAGTGGTTGATGTCACCTTCATGGGACAGTCTTATTTTTGGACGCTAAAATGAAACCTTGGCATTACTGTGTGGTCCACTGAAAAACAAAATACAAGATGAGTGTGGTAGAGGCCCAAAACAGAAAATGAAACTTATTCCTGCTTTTAACATCATCTATAAATAAAGGAATTTATGTTAAGTTTAGCTTATTTTTAATTTGAGAAATTAAATAAACTAAAAGAAACGACTATCGTGTATATAAATTTGCAAAAAAAAAAAAATTATTCTTTCGAGCCAAATGACTATATATAGAAATGGGATATCAAAATGAATGGTTTTTATGGTCGTTTTTGAGAATACTTATTCTTAATTTATTTAACATACTTTTTAAAATCGCACCAATTTTTTTTTTGAAAAATTATTTGTAGTTAAAAAATGGGGTCTTACGTCTTTAGTCGATTGGGGCCGTGTACTGGGCTTGAACTACATAATGAGATGTAGACGATCTCTAATCCCACCCCTCCTAAAATTTGAATTCAAAACCTCTAATAAAAAATAAAAAAAAATACTAATCTTTAATCCCTAAGATATGACCTAAAAAAAAGCAAAATTTTGTTCAGTGATTCAATATTTTTTTTTTATTTTCTTTTTCAATTTCCTTGATAACAAAACATGGGAAGTTGGATCCTTTATGTTTTCCTTTCCTTTCCTTCATATTTTTCAGGTTCTAGATGGGGCCTTAAGGTTATGTCTGGAAAAAAGTAATTATAAGCATTTAATTCAAAATTGTGAGGATTTAAGCTAACACAATTCACTTTCATCACAAATCCACTTAATTCACGTTCAGAGCTCAATACACGCATTTCCAAACTGATCATTAGTGCCAATTTCTTGAGACCTAGTTTCTTGACTTGGGCTATTCTAGGGAAGCAAAATGCAATTCACTCAATCAACAACAAATGCATAACACAAGTCATAATCAGTGTAATGGTGACAATAAGCTCGTTCGTATGTAACCAACATGTCAAATTATAGGTAAGCAAACGAAAGGCGCAAAATAAATCATACAATTTTAGGAATTTTTATACAATCACACGCAAAAAATTTTAGTAAGACGCAATGCATATGTAGAAGCACATATGAATGATTTACTTGTGTTACTATCAAAATTAAGGAATAGTACAACGAGGGAAGCTTCCACATTTTGGGCAAGGTAGCAACTTAGAAGCCAATGGGACATGAACTCACACTACCCTTCTATTTTGAAGACTCTTACTTCCCTATAAAGACCTTTCTAGACCATTATAGGATTGACACAAGGAATATCAAAATCTTCGAGGAGTTATACTGCAAATATCTCCTTCAACTATTAAATATTATACAATAAATTGGCACAACAAGCATAGGCGAGAAGGACCGCGATGAGGATAAATTAAGCACTAGCATGGACATCCTTCATGAGTGGTTATGAAATCTAATCACAAAATTAGCGACTATCAAATGTGTCACACAGAATGACCAATTTTAAGCTTGACATGGACTCAGATAAGTTGGTAACCTTATGATTGCACATAGTTGGCACGCCTGTATAATATCCACAAAGAATATAACTGTCATTGGTGAGATACCAATAATAGTGCATCCAAGTAAAGATCTTGCATATATACTCCATCTTCAAGCTCGTAATTTGTTTGATTACTTGTAACACTTGGATTTTTGGTTGCCTGTTATGCAAGATTGAAATTTTTAGCATAGTTAACTCCTAAAAAGATTATCGAAAAATGCCTAAATGGATCACATTAGTCAATTTAAGGGAGAAAGAGAAAGGAAAGAGACAGAGAGAGGCCTTAGATAGGGTATATGGATGTCTCTCTATAGCTCTTCTCCAAAATCATTAGAAGGACTAAATCAAAGAAGTTTGGATTCTAAAACCACAAATTAAATCACACAATGCCACCACTAGATCACAATTCAGAAACCCCTCAACTTTTCGTGCGTGTGTGTGTGTGTGTGTGTGTGTGTGTGTGTGTGTGTGTGAGAGAGAGAGAGAGAGAGAGAGAGAGAGAGAGAGAGATCTTAGTTAGGGTAT
Organism: Malania oleifera; assembly: GCF_029873635.1. Classification (NCBI taxonomy): domain Eukaryota; kingdom Viridiplantae; phylum Streptophyta; class Magnoliopsida; order Santalales; family Ximeniaceae; genus Malania; species Malania oleifera. The sequence continues at coordinate 42,249,151 of NC_080422.1, read as the reverse complement.
ATGGAGATCTCTTTGCAATTCTTCTCCAAAATGATTAGAAGAACCAAATGAAAGAAGTTAAGAATCTAAAACCACAAATAACATCCCCTAGTGCCACCACTAGATCATAATTCAAAAACCCCTCCACCTTTGATTATTGCCAACTTCATTTGCAAGTCAAATAATATCACTTGATTGTAGTCCTATTTTGTGTTGTTCTCATTACCAACTTTAAAGTTGAGAAGAGTGAAATGAGATTGAAAAACGAACATTCCTATTAATGAGTGAAATGGGCGAAGTGTTTCATTACAAAGTACAGAGAACAAGTAATATCATCTCTTTGTGTTCATGTATGTAGTCGGAGAGAGAGAGAGAGATCGATCTTAGCTAGGGTATATGGAGATCTCTTTGCAATTCTTCTCCAAAATGATTAGAAGAACCAAATGAAAGAAGTTAGGTTTCTAAAACCACAAATAACATCCCATAGTGCCACCACTAGATCATAATTCAAAAACCCCTCCACCTTTAATTATTGCCAACTTCATTTGCAAGTCAAATAATATCACTTGATTGTAGTCCTATTTTGTGTTGTTCTCATTACCAACTTTAAAGTTGAGAAGAGTGAGATGAGATTGAAAAACGAACATTCCTATGAACGAGTGAAATGGGCGAAGTGTTTCATTACAAAGTATAGAGAACAAGTAATATCGTCTCTTTGTGTGCATGTAAGTAGTGGGAGAGAGAGAGAGAGAGTAGTCATGACACAACCATTTGAGCAGTGGTGACAATGCTTCAAAATGAAAAGGAAGACAATGGAAGATAAAGTTCCCTTTGTAGAATAAATGAAAGGAAGAACGTCCTTTTAAGATAACATTTTAAGAGGGAGGTCATTTGGTAGTTGCCTCATGCCCTAACACTGTGTATAAGAGGTGAAGAGGCTAACTAATGGTTTTAACACTCCCTAGCCACCTCTCTCTGGTGTTGTGCTCAAGTCTTTTGAGTAGGACTTCATCTTATTCCTTGTTCCAACACACATTTATAATGCAAATGATTATGCAGCTAAAGGAGAAGAAGACAATTGAAATCTCGAATTAATCAAGAGGTTGGTCATTCTCTCTTTTTGTTCTTTCATTTTTGCAACCAACCATAAGTGGACTTTCTTGCACATATTAGAATTTTTTATTTACTGTTGTGTGTTTGCATGTGTCATTTCCTTTAATAATGTAGCGAGGATGAGATAGTTTTTCTTTTTCTTTGCCCTTGTTTCCATCTTATCACACATTTCTCTTATATATTCATCAACATTTCTCTTTTAGCACTATTTTGGTTTGATAACGGAGGGGTATGGGTAGCAAGCCTATGTCTAGCATGACATTCGTTCTTAATTCCATGCCTTGCCTTGGACTTGCCTATGTTTAATTACTAGACTCCGTTTGATAGATTAGGCATCAAAAGTTGTAAATAAGTTGTAGATGGAGGTTTAGATTAGACAAATGGACAATCATTCGCAAGAGATGGGGGTTAAATCTTGTTTTCCATTACTTTTGGTAGGCTGATGGAAGATGACAAGAGGGTTCATAATTGCATGAGGATCAACTTCCACTCTATTTTCATAGACAACCGCCCATTCTAAATGGTGATGGTATGAATAATATCTTAACATTTATCAAGGATGATTTATGGTTTAACTAGATCAAAATTTTATTGGCAATGATTTAAAGTGGGCTTTATCATATGCTATGCTTTTACATGTTGATATCTTTATAATAACATCTGATGTCTAACAACATTTTTGTTATTAGAAGTGGCTTCATTGTTGTTGACATAAGAGCTCATTTTTTGTAGCCTCGACCCTTTTGCACCTTTATAATTGGTTTGCATGGGAATTTCTTCACTGTTTCACTTTGATTTCATTTTACTTGCATATGAGTTCTCCTCTCATAATTTGTTTCTTTCATTATATTATAAGTGTTTAGGATTTGGAAGAAGCTTATTATTAATGAAAGAAGCATTGGCTTATAAAAAAATCCCTATAGTATTGATATCTAGAGCTTTGTTTCAGATGCACGGCTTCATCAGTTCATATACATCCACTACTTCATGGCAACCTCATTTATACCCCTATTGTTTGATGGCAAATTAAGGTCGCTGTCTCTACTTGTATGCGCGGATGCGTACACAATATCCACAATCCCATATTTAGACTCGAGCTAATTTGATTAAGACATTGAATTTGAGTTAAAAGGTTAGTCATGACTCCATGGTAAAGATTGTTACATCCAAACCCAATGGTGACTTTTTTTTAAGTTGGCTTTAATTAAATCGCCAAGCGAATGAAAATTTGGATGCAAAGCTAAAATTTTAGCACAACTAGCTTAAGTTGTTTCATTGTCAAAGATTTCACAAATTATTATCATTTATTTATTATTTATTATTTTTTAAGTATCTTTTTGCTAGTCCAAACTTAGGATAATTGATGATGGGATGGATAAATCAACTTCAAGCTATGAAAAATTTGTGCAACTGATTGTCCATGATAGATCTATAAAGAAACATGTTGAAATTGCAACCAAACTAAGAATAACTCGAGCATGAAAGATTTCATAATTATATTATAGACGGCATTAATCCTTGATAGACTTGCACTTCATTCATGTTGAGGGCTACTAAATCTTACAATCCCACTCGACTTATTTTATGCCTATCTCTACTCCTAATGCCACCATGAGTAACTAGCTCACTCACCAGCACATTATTTGATCATATATATAATTAATAATCAAAAGCATATTTGTAATTCACATGCATGTCCCATTTTTTCCCCATTCTCTCCCTTTCTTTTTCTATAACCATCCATACTGAACTCTCGAAGTCTTGTTTTCTATTATTTGAAATTTGAAAAATGTTCTGATAAAAAATTTAAAAAACTCACTATTTTATGTTTGATAATCGTATAATATATATACAGTGAAAATTTGATGGTTGATCCAAAGGTGATACTACAAACCTTCCCCTTCAATTTGCTTGCAAACTCTAAAAACACTAATATTAATTTTACAGTGCACACTACTTCACATGCACATAAGCTGATGTTCAAGTACTGTTCAAGTCTCCCCAGGTAATTCACTGCTATGTTAAATGCTCGACTTCATTTACTTGTTTTCACGCGAGTTTTGCATATGGATTTCACACTACGGTGTCAAGAAGACCCCTGTGGCAATGCATTACTCAGTCGGGCTCTAGTCATCCAGCTCTGTGGCTGTTAATTGGTGATTTTAGCTGTGTTGCAAGCTGGTGAAAAAAGAAATGGCATCCTGTCAGCGCCTATAAAACAAAAGACATTGTAGAATGTTTTGCTGAGAATGAATTAAATGACTTAAGGTCTACTGGCTGCTTTCTTTACCTGGACTAACAATCATGTTTGGAGTAAGTTGGACAGAGCTGTAGTGAACAACGTGTGGACTAGAAGGGGGATGGAGGCTCACGCTGACTTTCAGCTCCCTGGGTTACTCTCCGACCATGCTTCTTGCATTGTCTCTTTGTTTAAGGGGGACAACATGGGAAGAACGCCCTTCAAATTTTTTAATACAACATGAGAATTTTCAGTGTGTGGTAAGATTTGCTTGGAAGGTTAGATTTGAGGGCTGCAAAATGTTCAGGTTGGTAAAGAAATTACAGGCCAGGAAAGATCCCTTGAAAGCCCTAAATGCACTTCATTTTTGTCACATCTCTTCTAGAGCTGACCTGGCCAGCCAAGACATAGAGAATGCCCAACAGGAAAATGAAGAACTACAAAGGCTGCTTGTTGCTAAGAGAGAGTAAGCTGCCAAGTTAGAAGAGGCAAGTAGGAGTTTCATGGCTTAGCAAGCTAAATGTAATTTTCTCAAGAACAGATAGGAATACTGTTTTCTTTCACTCGATGATGAGGAGGCATTCTGCTAGAAAGCACATTGCTGCAATCATTAAGGAGAATGGAGAATATACTAGTTCACAACAGCAGGTTGCAGATGAGTTTTTGTCATTCTATAAACAGTTGCTGGGTTTTGAGGTTGATTGTTTGCCTGTGGACCCCCTGGTTATTGCTAATGGTCCTACCCTGATGGAGTCTCATACAGGTAAGATGGTGGAAGAAGTTTCTGAGGCCGAAGTCAAGAATGCCCTGTTTAGTATTGGAGATGACAGATCTCCAGGTTCTGATTGTTTCTCTTTGGGGTTCTTCAAGAAAGCTTGGGATATTGTTGGTAAGGAGTTCACCTTGGCTGTTTTGGAGTTCTTCATGAATGGAAAGCTCCCCAAGCAAGTTAACAGGACTGCTATTGTGTTGATCCCCAAAAATCAGCATGCTAATTCAGTCCATGACTACAAGCCAATCTCTTGTTGTAATGTGGTGTATAAGGTCATTGCCAAGATTCTTGCCAACAGGATTTAACCCTGCCTTGAAGTGATTATTAATAAGGCTCAATCTGCTTTTATTGAACAAAGATTGATGGTTGAGAATATTTTTCTGGTTCAGGAATTGGTCAGGAAAGATGCTAGAAAAAGGATTTCCCCCCGTTGCATGATTAAACTTGACCTTAGAAAGGCATATGACTCAGTTTCTTGGGGTTTTCTGAAGAGCATGCTGGTGCATCTAGGGTTCCCTGCAGCTTTGGTGGATTGGGTTATGCAGTGTCTCTCTACTACTGTGTATTCTATTTCTGTAAATGGTGGCCTGTATGGTTTTTTTTAGGGTAGGAAGGGACTTCAACAGGGCGACCCCTTATCCCCAATACTGCTTGTCCTATGCACGGAATACCTCTCAAGACTCCTTAAGAATCTGGAGAATTGTTCAGAGTTCAGATTTCATCCTAAATGTGGTGAGCTCAAAATCTCCCATCTTGCCTTTGCTGATGATTTGATCCACTTTGCAAGGAGTGATTACTCATCTGCTAAGAAGCTGATGGAATGCCTTAATGTTTTTGCTGACTGTTATGGGCTGAAGGCTAGTGTACAGAAATCAAACATGTACTGTGCAGGTGTTTCTGATTGCAATTTGGAAGATTTAAAGACTCTTAACAGGTTTTCCTTTGGGAGAGTTTCCCTTTAGGTATCTTGGTATTCCCCTAGCCTCCACAAGACTTACCTCAGCTCACTATTCCCCTCTCATTAACAAAATAGCTGGGCTGATTGGGTCCTGCCCCGGTCATACTCTGCATTGTCCTGGTAAGCTTGAGCTGATCAATTCAGTGATCCAAGGAGTTGAATGTTTTTGGCTCTCCATTTTCTATATCCCTTTTACAGTTTTGGCTCATGTAATCAAGCTATGTAGGACACTTTTATTTTGGTTTTTTTTGGGGGGGGGGGGGGGGGGTTGTGGTGTGGGTGGTGCACTGGTTGCTTGGAAGGAGGTTTGCATGCCAAAAAGGGAGAGGAGGGCTTGGTGTAATGGATCTTAAATGCTGGAACAGAGCACAACTCACTAAAACCCTTTGGAATATACACAGCAAAAAGGATGCTCTCTGATCAAAATGTGTGAGTCATGCATATCTTAAAGGAGGCAGTATATGGGAGGGCCTCATTTAAGCATGATGACTCTCCCCTCTTCAAGAAGCTGGTTGAGATTAAAGACCTGCTGCTTGTCCAATGTGTTGATTGCAACAAAGCAGATATACAACTGAAGCAATGGGATGCAGAGGGGAAATTTAAGTGCTTGGATGCTTATCAGTTTTTGAAAACTAAGGGTAACAAAGTTCTTTGGCACAACCTGGTATGGAAGAATAGCTGCCCTCCAAAACATTTTTTCATCTTGAGGCTAGCTACGGTGGGGAAGCTGCTTACCTGTGATAAGTACTGTGGGGAGGGGTTTGACAAAGGTTGTGTTTTCTGTGGCATGGAACTAGAAACAATTGACCATCTGTTCTTTAGTTGCAGTGTGTCTGCTAATGTTTATGACCAGATTAAGGACTGGCTAGGAATAACCTGAAGGATGACAACAATCAAGGCGAGCTTAAAATGGCTTTATAAAGAGGCCAAAGGCACTAGGATTCAAGCAATAGAAAAGAAAGCCAGATTAGTCAAAACAGAGTACTGCCTTTGGCATTTTCGAAACAAGAGGAAGTTTGAAGCGGTGGTCACCCATTCGAATGCTATTGTTAAAGTTATTCAAACTCACATCTATAGGTTGGTGTATGACAAATATCCATCCCTCTGTATGTGAGTAGCTTTTGATAGTTATTGAGATGTAGTTATGTTGGCCTCCTAGCCCCTGGGTATGCTCAGGTTTGATGTATTTTGAACTTGGTTGGACTGATCTTGAATGGAAGCTTGGTCTCCCAAATGTACTTTAGGTATCCACTTTGATCTAATATAATTATAATTTTCAGACAAAAAAAAAAGAATGCCGAGTGGAAAAAGAGGGAAAATGCGGACACATTTTAAAAGAAAGCAAAGGATATCAATTTTTAGGATGGATGCGAGATGCTTAACTATATATTTATAATGTGGATATACTAGACCATATGAAATGAGGCTACATCAAAGCATAAATTATATGGTATGATGTGACCGACGGGAGATATTCGGGATAAGCAATAAAAAAAAATACTTGAATTCCAGTGCACTGTGAGGAAACGAAAAGCCACTGACAATGAGGCCATATTTGTATCAAATACTACAGCTAAAATGATGCAGTTTTAAAAAAAAAAAAACTATTATATGATTTGTGCTTATTAGTGAATAGTTAACTTTCTATACTGTCTAATAAATAAATAAATAGAACTTGAAGAAAAAATTATCCCAAAAAAAATGAAAAAAATCATCAAAACGACACCAGCAGAATCACATGATGCATGCACGTATTACCACTCTTGGAGAGGGATAGGATACTAATTACTAAGGGTGAAATAAAAAAAAACACTGCATATAGAAGCATAAAGCACTAAAAAGAATCCACTATATTGAGCAGTGTAATCCATAAAAGGCCTTCAAACGACCCTAAACTCAATGTTAATTACAAATCCTATTAAAAACAACTAAAGAGTATAACTGAGTAGTGATTAATTAGAAAGCAAAACTTAAATAATCAATTCTGCAGGACTATAAAGGATCATGCACCCCAGGTGCTACACCTATTTGGTAAAAGATTTATCTCCCAAGAGATGATTAAATATTAAGCAAAATCCTATAATTTAGCTCACATGATTTTGGAAATGACGTGCTTCCTATAGAATTCAAAGATCCCAGCTCCCTGGGGCAAATGCCCAAGAGGACTCAACTATTTTGAGCAACTCTTATGTTGAACTTGAACCTGATGGCTCTTCGTTCATTCCAGAGCCTGAAATTTTAAGGGTTCAATGAAAAATTATATAGCGTGGAGATAAACCCTAGTCATCACTCAATCGACCTCCCTTCCTACCATGTAACCTGATAGCCTTTTGTCTATCTAGCCCTTTGGACTTCTCTAGTTGATCATCCCGTGTTACGATTCTTATAGGGTGAGCTTCTGTGTTAAAAACCCACTCATCCAGTGGAATGACCGAAGGAGGCGAGAAAAGAAGATAAAGATACTTTAGTGTCTCTGCAAGAAAGAAACTCTGCATCATATTGTCTTTGACACCAGAATTGACCTGAAAACAATGAGAATCAAGAATAAGCATATGACTGCATGCATCATGGTTAAAATTAAAAAACACCAATCAACAGTTCATTTTCTTTCTAGCAAGCATGGCTCTTCCAGAAAGAGAGTTACAAACCATTCAATGCTAATAACTATAGCAATAGTACCAGTAACAAGAATAATAAGAGGAATAACAAGAGGATGACAAAGAATTCTGCCACCACTCATCCAGTTGGATGCTCGCTCTGCACATGCTGGACTCCCGTATCAAAATACACACTCTGAAGGTAGCATTGGTCTAATAATAATAACAAACAAACCTGACTAGTGAAAAAAAAAACTAACAAACCCGGCATTACTAACATTTTTAAATTTAAATAATAATAGACCCATCAAGAGGCTTGAGTTTGCAGAAAGGTGTAAGATTCACTTCATGTTAAAAACAATGAATTTATTTACTTGCGTTTCAAGACAAAGCCTCATCATTTAGATGTTATTCAAAAAATTGACAGACACAATCAAAACTGCTTTAAAATTTAAGGTTCGGTGCTCATGCATTCTAAAGTGTTTTTCGTCCATTTTTTCCAAATAAAGATACCTACCTGTCCAAGTTGTCTAAATTTTGTATATGATTATGGGGAAATTGAGTCATCACCTTGTGTAAATGTGAGCAAAATATATATATATATATATATATATATATATTTTAATTAAAGATTTACTGTAAAAAAAAAAATCTGAGGGGTGTAATAACAATTATTGAGAGTTTATTAAAAGAGGAATTCATGTGCTGCTTAGAAGAGTTTAGATGCCATATGGCAACCTGATTTTTATCTGCTAAATATACGGGAACAATTAATTATTCCTAAAGACTCCTAAAAAATGCTAATTTCATGGGTATCTAGATGCCAGCCTTAGGGTGGATATCCAAATTCCTGGCTTTGGCAATGTGCTTTATGATGAATAAAAAATGAAAAATAAATAAATAAAGCTTTTTTTCAAAAAAAAGAACTGAGGGGTGTAATAACAATTATTGAGAGTTTATTAGAAGAGGAATTCATGTGCTGTTTAGAAAAGTTTAGATGCTGTATGGCAACCAGATTCTTAAGAATCGGCTAAAAATAAGGGGATATTTAATTACTTGTAGAGACTCCTATAAAATGCTAATTTCATGGGGATCTAGATGCCGGCCTCAGGGTGGATATACAAATTCCTGGCTTTGGCAACACCCCTAAGACCGGCATCTAGTTCTCCATGAAATTAGCGTTTTATAGGAGTTTGATGCCTGTGTAAATCTACATACTCATAAAATGACCACCAGCCATAGGCATTAGGATACCCATAATCAAACTTCCTGAAATGTTTGCGGTAACCCCTGAACCAAACACCACATTAGTGATGAAAACTATCAAATATTATTGCCTTAGTATATAAATATAAAATGTTGAGGGTATTTTTTTTGTCATCACAAAAACTAAAACCTCACTGTAACTGGCCTTGAGGGCTCAAATCAATCCATCCATTGATAGAGACAGGGGCTTCCAAATGATAATGATGAATGGCAATGAGATCGTTGATGCAGGACAAGCACATCCTCACATGAACTGTAATACCTTACCACAAAGAACTATTCCCACCATCATTATCTCTTAAAACAAAAACTACTGACTTAAAATGTAGATTAATAGTACAAGGGCTTAAAGAATAAGAGCTTGAAGCAACACATACAGGACCCATCATTTGAGACAACTATGAATGTAACTTGTGATGCACCGACCTTTTTGATAATTATATAGTTCTGATGGCCATCATAAAATCATGTGGTATTCATATTACCATGGCCTCCCTAACAACACGATCCCCAAATCCAGTTCCACAAAGAAACATCCGCACCTGGCAAACTCAAAATCACTCAAGAGACTGTCTAGGGCACGACTTCATCGAACTCCTACAGATAATTGCACAGACCTGTACCGTAAGCTTTCTCATGATCATCTGTTCCTTATTAGTCATTACTCATGGGCTCTAATGGCTGTTACATGTAGTCATCCTCCTACTCAGGGGTCACCTTCCCACCACTTTAAGATGCTTCTTTTAGAACACTCATCTAAATGTCCCTTGTCACTTGTCAGTGAATTCAGAGCATTCAAAACACTGGATATCAATCTTATTCAGCTCAATTTACCTAGAATGAATTGGAGGTTAACAGGCTTAGGCACATGGAAATCCACCTCTTCTGGTTTTCATTCATGGAAGCAATCTCCTTTCCATATCCTTGGCACGGGAAGCAACCTAACCAATGGACTCAAAATGATAGTAATGAAGTTTAACCTGAATCCCATATGGTAGCCCACCAAGAAATGAATAATTTGTTGCTGCACATTTTCCTCAAATTGACACCTCGCAAGGACTTATGAAACTGGCGAAAATAAGTTTCTACATCTTTTTCCACACTGATTGAGTGCAAAGCCTGAAATACACTTGGCAACCATAGTTAACAGGTACTAACCAGTTTCCTACTAGGATCTCATGTTATTTCCCAAGCTGCTAACTTCTAAGACAATATAGTCAAATTTGCCTTCTCCTTGTTCCTAATTCCTCTATAATCAGTTTTACAAAAGCTCGAACCAGTCATATAAATCATCCAATTCATGCTCTGCATTAAACCTGAGCAAATTAACTCTTACACCATAGTCAAGCTTACCGGATGCTGGAAAGTACCCTAGAGTAATTTCAGCGCCGCAATCTGCCATAAGAGTAGCTCATAGAGTCAAGTCAAGCTAATAGTACACATACATTCAATTTGCCATTAAGATATGCAATGTCCCTGGTGTTCTGTTCTTAGGTCATTGCCGTTTGCTCAACAAGATCACGGGTGTATCCCCCCAGTCTTCCATATCTGTAACAGACCTTTGTACAAGCTCGAATTTAATTCTAGTGCTGGCTCACTGGGATGAATAGGAATTGAGTTTGATTTCTTTTTGTGGGGTTAGGAATTGAATTGCTGGTAGATATGGGTTGGTACAACAATGGGTCAGGTTATATCATTCTTGCTTTCCTGATTATGGGGTTCGCGATCTAGCTGTAACTGCAAGAAAGTGAAAGCAGAGGGCTCAATTGCAAGACATAGATAGCAGAGCAAAGGGTTCAACTGCAATGGCGTCTCACAAACTCTTGCCATCAAGGGTAGCCACAATGATGAAAACAGGGAACGACGGTGACAACACCATGTGATTTGATGACAAGCAACAATGTTTTACCGATCTCAGATGCAAGGGAAGACTAATTGACTATGAGGGAAGCAGTAGCTCAAAGTACTGTGTTTTTCTACAGGTTGAAGTGATGGCACAGGAGTTGCAAAGTATGACTAAAAGATTACTCAAAGGAGATTAAGTTTTGGTTGGCCGATACTCTTTGATTCAGCAGATTTATGCTAGTTTTTTGTAAGATGGATACCTACTGGGAATTGGGCTTCATTTGAAAAATAAAAAATAAAATAAAATAAAATTTAATTGAGTGCTGAGATTGTGATGTACATGACAATGGTGCTCTTGATGCTGGTGTCCCTGGCAACATAGAAGAGATAACAGCCATGGTGCAACAAGAATTGTGCTCTGATACCAAGTTGATGCAGGATGTGTACAGGGTAAAATCCTAAAATAAGTTTCTGATAATAAAAATAAAAATAAAATTAAATATTCTGAGATTTCTTAAATGGTGAAGAGGAGATCCCCCTCCACAAACAGCTATAGATGCCATCAATACTCTTCTATGTCTAGAATATTTGAAGGTATGATGCCATGTCTATTATCATTAGAAATCAGGAATGCATAAAGGACTGCAACAAGATTTCGTATGAGAAAATAATTCAGGGCCTTGCAATTTATTTTCTATTAGGAAAAATAAGCATCAAAACCATAAACAGTATTTACCAACCCAATTAATTAAATGGTATCACAATCATACAAGACGCGTTAGCTTAATCTCATAAATCAGAAATTATATTGCTTAGTTTGATTAAAAAAAAACATTTAGAGATTTCTAAATTCGAATTTCATTATGGACTGACTTATGATATTTAATTGATTTGGCACTAAGTAGAATGGAATTTTATGCAATATTGCACTTGTGATCTATAACATTTTATTCGTTCATTTACAGATATAAATCAATTGAATTGAATATGATCTTTAAAATGTAAATGCCTACACAAATTGAGAAACTAGGGGATAAATTAGGGTTTCCTACTGAGCTCTGTATGTGTGTTGTGTGTGTGTGTCAGGAGTGAGCTAGTCATTGTAAATGGTACTAAGAGAAGAAGGGGTAGACCTAAAATAACTTGGAATAAGGTAGTGAAGAAGGGTTTAATAGCTCTTAAGTTAGTCAAAGAAATGCCCTCAATCACGTGAATTCGCCAAAAAAAGGATTCATATAGCCAACTCCACATAGTAGGACTTCTTGTTCTTGTTGTTGGTGGTGGGTTGTGTGTTCATCTTAAGAAGCTTAATAATGATGTTCTTGCCTAACTAGATTAGTGAATATGCAGAGATATAGAAAGGACAGATTGCTTGTATAAATTCCTAAAAAAGCCCTATATAGCATGTTAGTTAAACAACAGGTGTGCACAGTTGCAAATGGAATATTGATAAACGGAACAGTCAAGACCTAATGTAAAAGAAGCCTCATACTGGTTGTGTATAAGACCTTTAGAATGTGTTATTAACTGATCTCAGGATATTTAGGCTTTATAAGCACAATCTGTCTCCAGTGCAAATGAAGGGTCAAACCCAAGAAGAACAGGACAATTAGTTCTTCATAGAATTGAATCATGCCACTTTTTTCTTTCAGATCAACTTGTTTATTATACAACTTCCTAAACCAAATATATTAATCAAAATTTTGAACTCTTAATTATAAATTCAAATGTTCCCAACTCATGTCTCACTGGGTCTAACTCAGCTCAGTCACAAGATGTTGGGATCTGAACTGCAATATTGCACCCCACACAACCATACTGTCATATATACATTTTATTTATAAAGATTTGATCCTTTATTTTAATAAAAAATTAAACATAAATTTATTGATAGAGAGGGAGTAAATGAATGACAATAAATTGACAAATGCCACTCTAGGAATCAACCAGGTGGTTGCAAACTGAGTAAGAAAAGAAATGCGCAGGTTTGAAAGAGGGTTCCAAGAGAAAAAAAGAAAGTACCTGTGGGATGCTATTCCTCAAACACAATTCAAGATTATTAGGAGAATTGAGAGATAGGAAAATCCATGGGAAAAGCTGAAGAGAATAAGGCTATCTATGACACATTTTTGGATCAATGGTTCCTGTAGTAGCATTTGTGTTTCCACCATAGATTTTGCAAAGAGCCTTGTCCATGTGATTATCGGAAGCTTCAGCTTTTGTAAAAGGGAGTCGAAGTTTTAAGTAATATTAGACATTTACACTTGCAAGAAAAAAAAATGTCCTCCAACAGGAAACGAAAAAGAGCAAAAGATGCTAACCCACCCTGAGGTTTTGCGAGAAAAAAAAAAAAAATCCAGACACCTCTTGAGGTTTGGCAGAAAGATGCGAACCTTCCCTAAGATATCAAAAAACTTCGGACCTCCTTGACATGTGATTTTTGGGACACTTAATACCCCCTCCCTAGCTTGTCTTTTTACCAAATATCAGGGAAAGTCAGGATGTTTTAGGGTGGTTGGTGGGATTTTCAAAACCTCAAGGGAGCACCGCATCCTTTTGTCAAAACAATGACAAAACATTTTCTTGCAAAGATTTTATCTTAAAAAGCTCCAACTAACCTTATTGTACACTTTCTCACTACCTCATCAGCCACCAAAATAGCATCCACTATTTGCCGGCTCCTCCCCCCTCCCCCCAAAAAAAAAAACACAAATGAACTATGATCAATCAAAATAGTTTTATCAAGAATTACACTAAACCTATTAGCTAATAAGTCAATCATAATAATCTTATAAACACTAGAGAAAAGACTAGTAGGCCTCAAATCCTTTACCTTGATAGATATAGATTTCTTAGGCACCAAAGTGATAAAGGAGGAATTAATGATCTTGCTCAAGATCCAAAGTTCCTATTAAAAAAAAAAAAAGGTAAATACTTTAAACAAATCACCCTTAATAAAATCCCAACAATCTTGGAAGAAAGCAATATTAAAACCACTCATTGCCTTAACCCTTTCCATCCCAAAAACCACCCCCCTCACTTCCTCCACATCGAAAAGTCTCTCTACGCAACACATTTGGTCTTCGAATATGGGATTCCACTCTAACCCCTCTATCATTGTCCATAAAAGTCCTCCTTAGAATACAAATTATGAAAGAAATTAAAAATCATATACGCAAGCTGACTAGGTTCATCTGAGAATTGTTTCACCCCCTACATCATGCTCCCTAATCACATTCTTATTCATTTTCCATTATCTAGACTATGAAAGAAAGAAGAGTTACAATCGCTATATTTGACCCATTTGAATTTGGTCTTGCCTTAAACTCCTCATTTCCTAAAATCAACTATTCTAACCCAATCTTTAAAGATATTCTTCTCGCCTTCTCACTTTCAGAGAGGTTAATCTCCTTTTCCTTCCTATTCAAGGAGGCTAACTCATATAAACAGCTAGGTTTTCTAATTCTAACATCGCCAAACACCTCCTTGTTCCAAAATTTCAATTTATCCTTTAGATGCTTCAATTTTCTCATGAATGTTAACCCTTCCCGACCCCACTCCACATCCTATCCCTAGGAATTCCTTACCAAAGTCTTAAAAGTTGCATGATCCAACCACATTTTCTCAAACCTAAATGGGGTAGGACCCCAAGACAGCCTCCTAGATTCCAACAAAATAGCTAAATGATTGAAGCCACTCATGAAAGAACATTTTGAGAGAGATCAGAAAATTAATCCTTCCGCTCGCTACAGAACAAGAATCTATCCAATATGCTACCCCCCCCCCCCCCCCCTCTCTCCCAAAACACACACAAACCATGTAAAAGTCGCGTTCCCTAAGGGGAGGCCTCTCAAACCGCACTCCCTAATAAACAAATTAAAATTCTGCATGCTAGCAGTAACTCAACCCCACCCCCTTTTTCTCTCTAAAAAACCTCACCACATTAAAATCACAGCCCACAATCCACCTAGGGAAGCAAAAACCAAAAACATGATAGAGCTCATCCCAAAAAGCACTATTAAGGGTTGATCTAGAAGGACTGTACAATGAAGATACCCATCACTAGCCCCTCCCTCTCACCTCAACTAACATAGAATGGGAAGAAAAACCCGTCAAAATATCCACTCTAGAAACAAACCGAGAACCTCACGTGACAAGTATGCCTCATAAGGCTCCCTCTCATACCAATCAATTCCAATTTAGTTTCTTGAATTAGAACATTATAAGGGGAGTACCTATCCAAAATTTTCTTAATCAAGCTCCTCTTCCTAGCAACCCCACCCCCCCCCCCCCCAAAAAAAAAACCCTACAAAGTTCTAGCTAACTATCTTCATAGTTTAACACACTTACCACCCTTTCTCATTCCCTTTTCCACCCTCCAAATTAATTGATGTAGCCAGATTTTTAATTTTTTTTTTTTAGCTTAGTTGTTCTTCCTCTCACAAGTTCTACGGCTCAAACCCATCATCACCTCAATTCCTACAGGTTCTAATTTTATTCTAAGGTCTCCAAGGAGTATATGCAGGTCTAAAACATCTCTCACCTCCTTTAAAGCTAAATCCACAGCCCTTCCTCCTAAAAGAACCCTCCCCATGGCATAGAGTCAGAAGAAATTAAAGGTTGAATAGGAAAAAGAAGGATGCCTTTACTAATTCTATTGGAACAAGGATCCTATATAGAAGAATCTATCTTCCCAAACCCCCCCCCCCCCCCAAAAGACACCAAAAGAAAGATCAATCAAATATTACGTTGGTAAGAAATTAAGCTCAAGTCAAAAGACAAAGGCCCCTCAACATTTAAAACTTTCAACTAATCAATATTGTACAAGGGCGTCCCCAAGCCATAAGGCTCCCCGCTTCGTGTGGGTAAGGGGAGGGTTGTCACAGTGTACGCAATCTTACCCCTACTTTTATGTAGAGAGGTTGTTTCCTTGGACTCGAACCCATGACCAGCCGGTCACAAAGGAGCAACTTTACCGTTAATCCAAGGCCCGCCCTCCTACTGGTCAATATTGTGATTAATAAAATTTTTACTTGCTTGCGCAAACTTAGAGTCTGAATGTTGATAGTGTATCTCCACCTGCTGTGAAATCTTAGCCAAATTTTCACTCTAGCCAAAACCTTCCTCTTCAAAATTTCCACTCTTACCTTCAAACAATTGAAGCAATCCGTTCTCTTCTGCAAATTCAAGGTTGACTAGCTGGCTGACCAATAATTGCTTCTCTAATTCACAAAAATTTCCCAAATCATCCTTAAAATCAAAGAAACAAATCTTCTAAATCCCTTCCGATAAAGCCTTCTGATTTTCCCTTAAAACTAAGTGCAAAGGAGGAAACTGGTTACATGTTTCAACTTTTCATTAATGTTCGTGGAAAAATCTTTTAATGTGTTTTTCACAAGACAATCTCTAGCCAAACTAGCTTGCGAAGTCTTTCCTACCACACTATCCATCCTTGCATGTTCTACTAGACCCATTTCCCCCTCCATAAGCCTATGTTGCATCTTCGCTACTACTAGGCTCGAGTCTCCAGCCCCTTTTAAACTGAACTCCTCCTTCTTTCAACTTAAATTATCTTGGGTTTCTTCACCCATGCACTTTGGGCCTTTGAATTACCAGCCCATCATTTCCCAAGCCTTTCAACCACCAAGAAGACCCCCTTGAAAATTTAAAATTTAAAATTTAAAATTTAAAACCCTTCACCCCGTTTGCATAACGCAAGGATTCAAGACTCATTTTAGGAAATAATTCCCACCCACCCACCCACAATCTCTATGAGTTTGGCCCTTCTTTCTATTTTCGACCTTGTCGCTAGAGCTCCTCCTATCACAGGGAAGGGGGTGCTCATCGAGAGCTTTTGAAACATGCTAATCCTCGCGCCACTCTTCGCTGATCTCTGGATGTTAAGGAAACACACTCAGAGCATCACCAACTTCCACTGTGGGTGTTTGAAGAATCATTCATAGCTAACAACAACTCTAACATAGAGCAGCAAGAAAAGCCCACCACCCATTGTTGAACTCCCTCAAGAATGCACACATCCAGATTACTACCACTATAAATCTTTTGCAAATGCACGAATCTTCCTATGCCATTCACAAGGATCGTCAAACTAATGATCCTAACTTCTTTTCTAAAACTTAGGTCCCCTCAACCCCCGACAAACCCTTTGTTGCCTTCGCACAACACCGCCATCAACCTCAGAGCCCACACGAACTACTCCTTATTTAGCATAACAAAGGCCACACGCTTTCCTACAATTATGTGATGCAAAAGGTCAAATCAATTCATGATAATCACATTCCTCTCAATTTTGAAGGTTGAATGCCCTCCCATACCTACTCCATATTACCTATGGCAACTGTAAAGAGAAAAGGAAAGAGAGATGGCTACAGTTGCAAAAATATGAAGAATAACTTCAAGGAATCAAGAAGAAAGAAGTTCCGTCGATGACAATTCAAGGAAGAGAAATTGATGGAAGTTGACTCACTAGAAGAAGACTCTGGTCAAAGAACATTTCTTCGCTGCTTCAAGTCCTCCTCTTCTTTGGTAATTACCAAAACATCACATAGTTTTCTAGTTTCCACATTCGTGTATGTTGGAAAACAACTTCAATTGTTTCCAAGTTCTCCATATAAAGATGATATACATATCAAATTAATATATTAAAAACTAAAAACTTAAAAGTCAAAAAACTGAAAAGCACTTAAGAGTTTAAGATAGAAAAAAAAGTTAGAGAAGGATTGAAGAAAACAAATTTAAAAAGTGAACTTTATGTTTATGGAATAAGTGTAACATGTTCAACAACAAAAAATCATTAGTAAGCTAAACACAACGATATAAATCAAAAATTAAAAAATAAGGAGAGGAATGAAGAAAAACTAATAATAAAAAAAAAATTGAACTTTATGATGTTTAAGGAAAGAACCACAAAAAACAATTAAAAAAACAGAACGTTATGGTGTTTAATAAAAAAAATCATATTTAATGCATATGCTTTCTCTCACAACTAAA
The DNA here is from genome assembly GCF_029873635.1 of Malania oleifera. Classification (NCBI taxonomy): domain Eukaryota; kingdom Viridiplantae; phylum Streptophyta; class Magnoliopsida; order Santalales; family Ximeniaceae; genus Malania; species Malania oleifera. The sequence goes on along the minus strand of NC_080422.1, from coordinate 42,231,371 downwards.
CAAGAAAAAAGTAAACAAGAACAGACAGAAAACTGATAAAAAATTTTAAAAACTAAAATAAAACTAGATTTGACAAGATCCAAGACAAGACCCAATAGAAGTGAATTGCAGAACCAGACTACACAACAATTTAGTGAGTAAATAGTTGAATCCATCAACAATTCAGAGCATTTGTGATTCACTCACGAGAATCAAATTAATCTGATTCAAAAATCATACAAATCTCACAATTATGATCCATGTGATGTACTTTCCACATTATAAATAGCGGAAGAGATCTATCCCTCTAATTAGGTTTTCCAATTTACACAACATCCTCAACGTTAAATTAGAGCATAGTACTTAGATTTAAACCCTAAATGCCGCAGCCACCACCAAACTAAACCCTAAAAAACCACAATCCTCTGCATGTTACCACCATAGGAGAGCTGTGAGCAGCACCCCAGGCCTGAAACCAACCCAGAAGCTGCCAGTGAAACAGAGTCACCAGAAATTCCTGAACGAGATTGCATGTTCAGGAGGACAAAAACCTATTCGAAATTTTTCAAAACCAACACTAGAGGCACCTGCAGATGTTGCCAACGTGCCAAGCATTGAAACCCTATCGCTAGAGCTACACCCACATGCCCTCACAAGCACGTCGAATGCTGGCTACTCAGACTCCACATGCCAGTGAATGAGGCTTCATACAGCCATGTCTTTGGTCTGATCTGGTTCCACATGGTTCAGATCCCCAAATAAACCACATTAAGTTTTGGGTTATGGAGTTTAGTCCATTGATCCAACCTTTTAGTTGTTCATGCACAGCACTCTGGTTATAGTCTTGCGATACTGTAGGAGATATTTTGTCAGTGACTCAGTGATAGTTGAGTTCATTGGGGCCTGAAACAGTTTAATGTCGTTGTGTTGGTGGTTTGTTCTGGTTGTTTATCTTGTTTCTTGTTGGTCTCGGTTGTAATTGTATGTGTTGGGATGGAATTCATGAATCGCAAAAGTATGTTTCCTTCTTCATTTCCGTGGATTACAACAGAGATGTTGGGTGGATGTAACTATGTCAGCAACTGCCAGAGACAAACAGCAATCTTCAGAAATTCCTCGATGATGCTGCATGTTCAGGAAGACAAAATCCCATGAGATTTTTCAAAACCAATACCATAGGCACCCACAGACACTTCATCTGCCAAGCCCTGAAATCCCATGGCTTGGGCTACACCCAACGCACACACAGATCGAAGGCTTCAACTCCAACTCCATGTGCCGGCACATGAGGCTTTGTACTGCCATGTCTTTGCTCTGATCTGGTCCCACATGGTTCAAATCCCTCTAGTAACCATATTACCAAGTTTTGGATTATGGAGTTTAGTTCAAATATCAAACCTTTAGTTGTTCACTGGCAGCACCAGTATGACCATGCAGCACTGTTGAAGACTTTTTCTCAGTGGTAGCTGAGTTCATTGGGGCCTGAGACTGTGTCATCCTTTGTTTGTGATTTGTTCCAGTTGTTTCGCTTGTTTGTTGTTGGTCTTGATTGTATGCGATGGATTGGATTCCATGTATCCAAAGGAATGTTTCCTCCTCCTTTGCCACAGATTATAACATAGAAGTTGATGGAAGTGACTGTGTGCAGCAATCTAAACCTGTTGAGATCTATTTGACACGCTTAGACAAGTCCAAGCAATTGTTTCCATATGCACCTGACAATGAAAAATGAAAAGACGTACAGCTGCTGGAATATGAATTGATTGCCTCTTTATTGTGAAACTCGACGGAAGCCTAGATTGCACAGTTTGTATGGATCTGGTCCGGTCCAAGATTCATAGTAGTGCAGAGTTCTCATCCCTTGCTGACATTTATTCTTGCTTTCTTCATGCCTCCTCCAGCTCCCATTCCTCATCTCTTGGTTCTAGTGTTCAATCTTACAGCTCCAGAAGTTCCAAAGGTGGTTTGAGTGCCATAAAGGGACAGTCATTATAGAGCCCCCATCCCCCCCAACACACGCACACACACAAGTGAACACCTTGTGAACATACAATCTTGGAATGTTCATAAGAAACCCCCAAGCATGACCAATGCAGCAATCACTATTCCACCCTTACTATTTCAGCTATTAGAGAGTGCTGTCTTGTATCTGTTTCAGGGGAGAATTGAAGGTTCCCACGATATCATGCATCCCATCAAGATTTCAAGAAGAGGAAGACAACTGGTGATGGACTTGAGGCTGGTGGACTCTGCTACTTTTAGTTGCAACCTCCCTCCACTGCATGCACTGCTACTGCTACACCATTTCAAATTCTATGTTGCCAAAATCATCCTTCATTGGACAAGTTAAAAAACAGTTGGTTCCTAGTTCCAACTTTGCGTCTTGTGTTTTGCCTTGAATGCGAGTCTAACATGCTTCCAAAGTCAATAAACGGGTAGTCAGCCCTTTTGTGTTAGTTCATTTTGATGTTTGGGTCCTAATAGTGTCGTGTCAATGGGTTTAAGATATTTTTTCTATTGTGTAGATAACTACTCGATGATGGCTTGGCTTCATTTAATAAAAGGATTGCTATGAGTTATTTCATATCTTTTGTACCTTTTTTATCCTAAAATAAAGACTCAATTTGTTTTACCTATCCATATACTTAATAGCAATAACACTAAAGAGTACTTTAATACCCAATTCACTACAAGACTAAATCTGGAATGATTCATCCGCCATCATGTGCCCAGACTCCAAAAGAAAATGGAGTTGCAAAGAGGAAAGACAGGCAATATCCTCAAAGTCACTTCTACCCTATTTTACCATACGAATGTATCCAAAGAATTTTAAAGTGATGTCATGCTCCTTGCTTGCTCTCTTATTAGCAAAATGTCATCCTCTGCCCTTAGTGATAATAGTCTGTTCTCTTCTCAAATGCTCCGAGCACATCACACTAATATGCCTTTGATGATCCACATCTCAAGGACAGGCACTATAAGCACCTTGAACTATCCATGTGATCGTGAATCCTCACAACACAGGCACAACGACCCAATTATCAAGGATGGCACTCTACCACTAAGCTAAAAGCCCATTGTGGGAGCCGAGAAACCTCATCCCTCTCTTTCCTATTTACGCCCATTTCGGTGTGTGCCCATTATACGTCATAGTATTAAATTTCCATGAAATTGTCAAAATTTTCTTCGAAATTTCCGATTTCCGTCACCCTCGAAATCAGAAATGCGATCAATTTTTGTCTTGCACAATTTCCGTCAAAATCTCAACAAATCATTCAAAATTTATCGAAATCTTGAAATCTTTGCGAAACTTGTCAAAATTTTAACTATGCAATGAAATTTCCTCGAAATTTAAATGAGATTTAAGAGTGAAGTGAAATTTCTCTCTTAATTTATTTTATTTCTTTTTATCAAGAAAAAAGATTACTACAAGTGCTTTTGAAATTATATGAAAAAATAAACTTACAACAACATTTTATTTAGCCATTCATTTCTAAATTATCATTATTTGTATAATAAATAATATTTAATTGATTTATGAATTTCATTTGTATTAACTGAATATGTTTAATGCACATTATCTTACAAATAAGTTTGATACACATACTATATTACAACTTTTCCACCTCATACTCAACATAGATGTATTTAACTTATAATATATTAGTCCTAAAACTTAATTATTATGTCTATTAACCATTTCTAAAGTTTCACAAAGAATCCCATGCTTTACTACTGATTTCCATTATTTTTTCAAATCGATATCGAAATTGATATCAAAATCAAAATTTTCATCAAAATTTTCACATTTTTGGAGCTTTGAAATTTGAGCCAAAATCAAAATTTAAGACCTTGCCATCAATTAACTCTAAGTGGATAAGTTGGATCCTCATACAATCAAATATATTTTCCTAGGCTATTCTCGTACATAAAAGCAATATTGCTCTTATAGTCCTACTATGCATTGTTTCTTTGTCTGATGTACCTTTTTAAGTCCACACCAAATTATTCCAATTCCTTGAGTTAATGATTTCTTCCCTCTACCTTCTCTTTCAAATTCTAGTCTACTATCTCATGACAATCCTTTTCGCACATCATCATCTCAGTTTAATCCTTCTAGTAGCTTGGATCATCCTCATTTGTAAATATACATGTGAAAACGACTAAAGGATGAGAGGCCCCTCCTAATCTCAATGATACACCCTTGGTTTCCTCTTCTTATTATCCGACCTCCCATGATATTGACATTCATATCGCTATTTCGAAAGTGAATGCAACCGCACCTAGCATTCAATCTCTAGTTTTATGCTATGATTTCTTGCCATCTATTGTTTTGTTACCACTTGTAGATCGTCTATGTCAAAAGCCTTATCCTAATCTGGGTGGAAACTGCAACAATTGAAGAGATGCATGCCTTTCAGGACAATAAAACTTGGTGCCTCTTCTAGTTGATAAGCTAGATTTTGGATGTCATTGGGTGCACACCGTGAAGGTTGGCTCCCCAGAAGGCTTGTCTTGTCGCCAAAGGATCAAGTGTATAGTTTGGACTATTCCAACACGTTCTCCCCAACCCCAAACTTACATTGGCTTGAATTTTTTGTCTCCTTAGCTACCACTTGTCAATGGCCTTTGCATCAACTAGATGCGAAGAATGTCTTCCATCATGTTAATCTATAGGAAGATTTTGATATGTAGAAACCACATGAATTTTTTGCTCAAAGGGAATCAGCATTGGCATGTCCTCTCAAAAACTCCTTATATGATCTAAAGCAATATTTTGAAGCATTTTTTTGTAGGACCAATGCATTGGTACTTAAGTTTAGCTTTCAACAGTGCAGAGTAGATCACTATGTATTCTATCACCATATTGCTGCTATTAGAATTTTGCTAGTTGTGCATGTGAATGATATTGTGATGGTGATGATAATTAGGGAATTTAGGGTCTTCAAAGCCTAAAGCATTTTCAATAAACAACATTTTAGACCAAATATTTAGGGTCATGAAATAATTTTTGGTTATAGAAACATCTAGACTTGCTATAAGGACCATTTTGCCACAAAGTATGTTCAAGACCATTTAGATGAGGCTAGGCCATTGGTATCCTAACCAATGAGATGAGGCTGATATGTTGACCAACCCTATATGATACCAGATACATGGTGGAAAGATAAACCATCCCAAAGTCATTCTGGCAAATATCTTTTGCAACAAGTCTTGTATGTCAATTTCTTGATGCTACCTAAACAAGTCACTAGGATGTGATCATTCGTATCTTGAGGTACCTCAAATATGCACCTGAGAGATGTCTCTAATATCAGGATCATGATCACACTCATGCTATATAGATGCATATTGGGTTAGGTCATCCTGTGACAAAATATCCACAATTAGGTATCGCGTGTTTTTTTGGCGGTAAGCTCATATCTTGGAAGACTATGAAGCAAACTATGTTGCTTGGTCGAGTGATAAATCAGAGGGTAGGACATTAGGACCATGGTCCACACTACATGTAAATTGGTTTGGCTCAAGAACATTTTGGAAGAACTCTATTTTCCACAATGTCAGAGTACATTGTGACAATCAATTTTCCGATTCTTTTTTTTTTTTTTTTTTTTTGATAGAAAAATAAGAGATTTTATTGAAGGAAAGTGAAAATATGAAAAAAGGGGCATAAGATATAACTTAATAAATATCAAAACAGCATTGCCTGCCAATCAAAATATAAGAATGAAAAAGACAATCCTCTAAAGAAACCAACAACAAATGCCCACAACAAGGACAAATAGTGGATCTTATCCCAAACCATTGATGACATATTTCTTTCATGTAGATATACGTGTGTTCTACTCCAACCAAATCCCCCCAAAAAAGCCAAATGCCTGCACCTCCAAAATATTTCTACTCCTTCCCAAATCTAAGAGAGAGAGAGAGAGAGAGAGAGAGAACATCCTCCAACGACTCTGGACACGCCCAATTCTATCCAAAAATACCAATAAAGTACCACACACCATCCATGAAAAAGAATATTGAAGGTACAAATAAGACAGAATATGAACAAAACATAAACAACATACATCCAGAGATACAGCCTTAAAAGGCCTCCTACTCTTCGAAAAATTGCTAGAATTAAGTTTTTAAAAAGCACTAACAAATAACAGCCACGATCATATAGGGGACTCTGCCCTACCAAATAGTACAATGAAGTGGGGAAAACATTTACAAGGATCAAATGCCCAAAATAAATATTTGAAAGAATACACTCCCAAAGAATCGATGACCGATGACCTATGGTACATTTCAGAATGACAATTATGCTTCAATAAAAAAAATAGACCTAGTATTCACATTGCCTCCAATCTAGTTTTCTATGAGAGAACGAAACATGTTGAGATTGACTGTCATTTTGATTCAAATAAATTTTCTCAAAAGCTTATAGCAACAACTTACATAAAAGTCCGAATAACAACCTGCTGATCTACTCACTGAAGCTTTAAGGGGTGCTCGGGTTAAATCAATTAGTAACAAGTTAGGGGCATATGGTATCCAGCTCCAACTTGACGGGGAAATATTATTGGCTATTTAGTATTATTACCTATGTTAGTAACCGTAAGTAAGTGTGTCATGGTCACTGTGATGTATTACATAAATTATAAATGGAGAGGGAAACCTAACACTGTGATTAGGTTTTCCAATTTACAAAACATTGTCGACTAAAGCTAAAACCAAAAGGGAAAAAAGGAAAATTTATTGTCCTAAAGCAAATGCTCTAGTTCAAATTACCTCAAAAATTCCTCTCATTCTTTCCTTCCACAAGACACAAAAAATAGCAAACCAAGCACATTGTCACAAGATTTTCCTCCTACTAACCCCCTTTGAAGTTCCAAACTTTGTTTTGTAAAATTCCCCCCAGCAAGCCATTAGTATTAATCATGTGAAGAACTAAAGTGCAATGAACCTTTCAACAACTGTGGCACAAAAGACTCACCGGGGGGAAAAAAAAAAGAAATCAAAGAACTATCATCTTCCCAATTTCTAGCATCATGCCTAGGGCGGAGAATATAAGATTTAAAAGCATTCACCAAATGAACTCACTATAATTCATAAATAAATGAAAATCCCATGGAAAGGAAACCTCGTCCATTGAGTAACCAAGAAATTAGAGCACCTTGAAGATATAGCCAAGGAAATAATATGGAGAAGGGAGCATCTCAACCCAAATTTCTCCCCAGAGAAAGAAGATTGTCTCCAATATCTGGACAGAGAAGGGGAGATACTTAAGAAATTAACTTTGAAGAGGCTGCAGCATAGATACTTCCACTAACATCCCAACAAGGCAATTTTAAGAGCCATTCCCAACTGAAGAAAATGCTTTGTAGACACCATGCTTCAAAGAACCAAAAGCTGTACCACAATTTTAGGACTATTGGCATACTAAAATACCTCCCAGGCAATCAAATGATCCCACCTATCATCACCAAAACCAGACCATAAGAAACTCTCAACATCAGAAAACATTCTCTTTTTTGCAACCCTAACAGCAATCTTCAATTATTATTTATTATTCTGATAGCAGTCTCCAATAATTATACAACGAGGGATACAAGAGAGAGAGAGTAGAAAGTGAGGATAATGGATTTCCTGAAGAAATACAAACTTCCTTCCAACCTCAAAAGACTTGACTAGCCACCTGATATCTAGATTCCATGAGGAAACAGATCTAGATGTGCCCCTAATTGAAGATTAACTAAGCAAACAAGCCATATTCTTCAGGCGCACATGGCTATACATATATACCATCATTGCCACTCTCAACCATATAATCCTATGCCTGAAGACTTGGTCCGAAATTTTCAATAGAGAAATCACCTTCTGAAATTCGATCAACTCAGTCTAGGGGCAGAAAAACACTAACTGCAAATGCAAAAACCATATGGTATCCCTCTCCAATTCGATACCCTAAATAAGCCTAAACTCTCGAGCATTCATCACTCATGCATCAATAGCATTATCAATTTTTTTCATAAGAAAAAAAAAAAAGAGAAGTGATTAAATATGAAAGGAATTAACTGGATGATAAGAGGTCCTACTATGAAATGCAAAACGAAAGAAAATAGAACAATTTCACAATATCAAAGCCTGCCAATTCCACTGGAAATCCAAAAACGTATGTTCCTTCAAAACAACCAGTTGCATAAACCCAAAGAGAAACCATAAATGTAATCCTATCCCAAAGAAACAATAAACACATCTTCTTTCCAAGTCATTCCAGCCATGACCCTTACAAAACAGCATGCATTGTCAACTCCATTGATATTTCTAGAGTTCCATAAAAAGTTTCCATATGTACCACAATTTTAAGTTTTTTTTTTTTTCAAATTAAAGACAAATCTGAAATTGAAATTTCCCTTATTTTGGAATAAATCAAAATTCAAGACCATGCAGATTCCAGCTTTTTGTAGATTGCAATATAAAGCAAACATATAAATGCATGACCTCAAAACTATTGCAGTAGTGGGTTTAAGGATTGCTTACATCCTTCAGTCCAACATATCCTGTCTCTATGCGGGAGTTCTTTTCAAAAGCCTGGAATATGTTCCAACCCCACTCTTGGTATGTTTTGTTGCCAGTTAGACGCCAAAGGTAAAATAGTGATTCAATTGTCTCTGGCCTCAATATGTTCCATGATGTACCCACACTCAAATCCTAAAAATGTGATAATATGGAATTTCAATCAAACAGTGAAAAGATAATTTAACGTATATCAGAAGCAAATTAACTTACCTGTCCAGAATGAAATAAATAATTCTCTCCGGCCAATTTTGTTGGTGTTGACTGGTAGAAATTATAACATGTCCAAGCAAGCTGCACAAAATGGCATGAGGAATTTAACCAAAACCCTGATAGCTATCTATGACATAAGTTATCAGGCGTTTTAGGAGGCTAAATAGAAGTGTTTTATTAGTAAATGCACTGACAATTCATTAATTTTACAGTAGCAGAGTTGTCCGTAAATTCATATTCAATAGGTGGTTTTTTTTATATAAATGTAATAAACATTTTACTCTCTCTCTCTCCCACTCACTCTCTCAGAGTTCCATTCACAGTTTTAGATTACTGTTCACAATAACTGGCTTTTACTACTATTTGCAAGGAACCATACATTGATGCTGTTCACAAATCTCTGTCTTCTCATTACATCACATCAGAGCCTTAAAGTCTGATTCTCCCAAGATTTCCGCTGTGTTTCTCTCTCTTGTAAACCTCATTTTCCTTCACTACAGGACAGAGAGTATAAGAGCGTATAGAATGCAGAATCTTTCTCCACACTGATTTGTTTGTGTGCATAAACAATTGATTGGAGTTAGCTCCTGGTTGTATGGGTTTGTGTGTTATATATGAATCTTTTCTGCATGAGTCAGAAAAGAATCTGAAGTGTTAAAGTGCTGTGTGCTAGTCATGCCCTGTAGATTGCTGCTTCAGTTTAGACACCTGCAACTTCTGTGTTTGGCGTGTTGAAGGGTTTGTTTCTTATCTCCTATAATTTGTAGAGAATTTTTTTTTTACATGTAATCTCCTAGGAAATTTTTCTCAGTGACCCATGGAAAAATTGAGACATGGCTAATCAAATATCTCCTGATGGAACTGATTAATGTATGACTGCAAATCATCAGTATAAAGTCGGATGACAAAATACTGTATAAGGTTGAATGACACCGTATGAAGTTGAATGACAAGACATTGAGCCTACTATGCTGATGGATGGAATGACAACTCAATCTAAAAAAGAGCATCCATGGGCCACAAGGCACCCCACTTTGCAAGGGTAGGGGAAAGGTCATCACAGTGTATGCAGCCTTACCTCTGCATTTTATGCAGAGAGGCTGTTTCCATGGACTCAAACCCTTGACCAACCGGCCACAAAGGAACAGCCTTACCATTGGTCCATCATCCAAGGCCCGCCCTCCATTCATGTTGAAATTCTTGTAAAATGCTCAATTCCTTTTCCCATTCATCTTAAACAATGACTATAATCAACTAGGATATATATACAATAAGAAAGTTTCTTTTTCAGGGTAAAGTACAATAAAAAAATTATACGTACTAAATTTTTTTGGATAGGAAAAAAATATTAACAGAAAAACCATGTACAGTATGGAGAACACGATGTTCAAAAAAAGTAGAAAAAAAAAAAACACACACACACACACACATACACATACACACACAGAAACAACCAAAGAAAAAATCAATTATAAAACAGCTGCCCTCCAATCTTTTTGAAGGTCAGGAGGCAACAACCCCAAAAAAAAAAACCAACAACAACGACAAGCCTTAAGTCCCACTAAGTGGGGTCAGTTATATGAATCCTTTTCTGCCAATTCACATACTCAAGGGCACTTTCCAAGTCTAGCTTAAAACCTATTAGATCCTTTCTCACTACCTCACAATTCTATCCTGCAACAATCAACGAGAAGATGTGTTAACCTTAAAAATTCTAAAAGTACTGTCAATCCAAATGTTCCACAAGGTAGCAAACACCATGCACTCCCACAAGGCCTTTCCTTTTCGGTTTAGCCAAACCCCCAAAATCTCACTTGCAAGAAATCCCCCATGACTCAAGGAGCCACCCAAGATTCACCAAAACAAGAGAAGAGAGCACTTCAAAGAAAGTTCCCCATCTGGCAATGAAGGAAGTGATATGCATTTGTTCCATTGAATTCACAACATATAGAGCACATATCAGGTGTGATGACCTTGTAGGGTCTTCCTACACTGTACCAAGTAAAGCATTAAAGCCCATTATGAGAGGGTTCATATAAATGTCCAAATCTTGAAAGGTACATTTTCCTTGCATGATGTAGCTCCAAGGAAAATAATCAGAAAAATGGTTGGTGGAAGGAGTTTTAGAGAGGAAGGAAAAAGGATTTAGTAGTAAAATACCAGAAGAATCCCCTTGTCAAACTCTCTCATCATCCCTATTTGATGGAATGAAGGAATCCAAGACATTGATCAAGGTGGTGAGTTCATCAATCCCTCTTTTCATTAAGACATTGAAGAAACTAAAAATAAGAAAGAGAACCCCCTCCAAAGAAAAGAAAGAGCTGATACATGCATTGTGAAGAGTGGAAATCTTAAAAAGAAGGGACACCATCATCTCCAACAATCTCTCACCACCCCACTCTTGGACAAGTTGATTTATAATTCCAAAATGTTCTCAAAAGTTTTCAGCATGTTAATAAATCAACAAAAATTTGCAGCATCATCATCAAGAAACAAAATAGTGTCTTCACCAAACTCAAGATGTGACACCCCCACCTCCTCCTTCCTAATTGATAATTTTCTAACACCAACCCCACCCCCCCAAAAAAAAAAAATGTCAGCTACAAAAACACCTTGCTCAAAACACCACAAGCATAATAAACAAAATCAGAACAAAGAATCCTCTTGCCTAAAACTTCTAGAAACACTAAACTACTCTCTTGTTTGACTGTTAAACAATATCTGAAAAATTTGTCGAGCTCTAGACTCTAATCTACTTCCTTCTCACAACCCAAAAACATTTCCTAACAATAACTAATATTTGAAAAACCCCATGCTAACCATGTCATAGGCTTTCATTATATCCAACATAAAAATAAGCCAATCCTACCCCTCCTCTTCACATCCTCAACCATCTCATCAACTATCAACACTGCATCAAGGATTTTTCTATCTTTAACAAAAAGTAGAGTGAGTTGTGATTACCACTTACACAAAATCTCTCTCAATCTTTTGGATAAGACTTTGAAAAAATCTTATAGAGACTAGTGACCAAACTACCCACACCCTGATACAACTCTCCTTTTTAGTTATAAGTGCTAAAAAAATTGGAGCTCACACTAGCAATCCACCACCCCACTACCACAAAATTCCCCCCCTAGAAAGTCATTTGTATGAACTCTCAGCTGTCTTGAAAGAAAGCCATTGTGAAATCATCATGACCAAGAGCATTTTTCCCTACTAAACTCAATACCACTTTTTTAATTTCTTCAACCGAAAAAGGCCTTTGAAGCATGAATTTGTCTCTCTTTTCTTGACAAGTCTCACAACTAAAACGGATTTCAAGTTGGCCTAAAACAATTCGAAAGACATGTAGGAAAACCATTTCCAAACATATGTATGGAGAATTTACTTTGTAACTCATAAAAATGAAAATGTAGTCACCATAGTAAATGAAGAATGAATGACATTTGTATGAGGTCTCAACTTAATAAATACAAACAAAAAACCACATGCATGCAAAAGGACATTGTCTAGGACAATGAGAGTAGGGGGAACATGTATGCATAAGGCACATGCATGCTTAAGGCCATTGCATGAGCAAGGAGCACATGTATGCATGAGGAGCTAGGCCATGTGACAGCCCGTAAGACTATATTTCTATTTTTAGGAGTTACAAACTAAATTTTCCATCCATATCTTTGGGAATGGTTTCCCTACATGTCAAATTGTCAAATTGCTTAGGGCTAATCTCAAATCCATTTTCAATTTTTTCTTCCTATTTTCTTAAGTACAAAAAACAAAGGTGATGTAGAAACATGTTCACTAGACTGTTTTTTGAAAACTGTTTTCCCAAACAATTCCCCGAAAGACCATTTCTAGGGATCTGCCAGTGATTGAAAATGAACCAAACAGTTCTATTTTCCACACTCCCATTTTTCTTGTTGATTGATTTTGTCGAATTTAGGAGGAGAAATAAAGCAAAAGGTTTTGTGGCATCATACATTTCTTTGTAGTCATACGGGTAATAGTCAAACAGAAATGTCTAGATTTTTTGAGATC